>NC_060952.1:31528476-31550513 GCF_022045245.1 Lucilia cuprina
TTTATTCTTCGATATATGTATTGTGAAATGAAACTTGAATTTTTTGTTTTGAGGTATTTTCATAGTATTTCATTGACCAATGCTAAATTCGAGTATATATTTTTAATCTTTTCTGGATTTGAGACATATTGGCCCGTTTAGTGACAACAGTAATAATGATTTCAGGGCTGGGAAAATACTTTTGAAGTAAATATAAAACATATTGAGGTTTCCAAAACTACTTACAGTTTTCTGATTCCAGCTATGGGATTTGAAGTTTTGATAAAAAATACGTCATATTCGGAAGGACGCAGTGACAACATTTTCAAAAAATAGGACAAGTTTTTTACGCCAAAGCGTTCTGCGTAAGATACCTTTTAGAAAACTATAAAATTGTTATATGTTTTTAAAGAAAATTTTATTTTATTAATAAAAGAGTTAAGACACATTTTTGTCAAAAAAGGTCAAAAATCTAAAATTTTTTGAATTTTTAAAGAAAAAATTGAGTCCATTTGGTTCAAAATTACGCCCGATATTCAAAAAAAAAAGGCGGACCAAGGTATGGTAAACTTTGTATCACTAAATTTTTAAATGCCTATAACTCTGATGTTTTTTCAAGATCTCGTCGAGCACTTTCAGAAAATATAAAATTACAGAAAATATAAAGTATTTGGATGAAAAACAAACAAATGGCACGAGTTTAAAAATTTTACATTTCGTAGGTACCCCACTTTGAGCCGCTACAGCGCCGTCCTTGGGGCATCTGCAGGGTTTATCTTCAAACCTTAAACTCGAATACTCCTTGGTTAAGCTCACGCCAAATTTTATCTCGATCGGATCAGCCGTTTGGAAATGCCAGATTTATTTCCAAAAAATTTCGATTCTGCCCCACTGTGCAACGTTGCAAGACAAAATTTTTAAGTTGACCGTATTATTAGACAATTTCTGCTCATTTTACTGCCAACAGAGATATTAGATCTATACCTCTTCGAGGAAGTTCTAATGGTCTATAAATCACTTTTCTAGCCCGTCCGTTATTGTATCTAGATTTAGGGGTCAATAGCTAGTTGAATAGAGATCGTCAGATGTTAAACCACTATTTTATAATTGATAGAATTGAATTTCGGATGGCATCAACATATTAAATTTATTTTTAATTTTAGGACTCGATATCTCAATCCAAAAGGCAAAAAAGAAATTCTGAGAACAAATTTGGCTCGGTTAAAAATTTGTTGGCTGGTGTAATTAAACGATTAAAATGAGAAAAAAACTGTTACAAGCTTGCACACTGTTTTTAAGAACACTGTAATGCACATCTCTAATACGGAAACTATGATTTAGGTATGCAATTTTAACAACTTCCTAAACTTTCTCTTTTTATTTTTATGCAATTTTATAACAGTTGCCATCGCTATCTTATATAATTTATTAAAATAAAATAAAATTCAAAGCATATTTTAGGGATTACAGATAAATTGTTACTCCTAGCAATGACATTGCTAAAAGTCATTCTCTCTATTACTTTGTTTTAATCAACAGTTTCTTTATAAATCTCGTGGCGTTAACAAGTGAATTTTTCCCGTACCATTAAATATTGTTAATAATTGTTAAATTATAAAGTTAATAAGTAAAGTTTAATAATAATTTAAGAAAATAATAAGTTTTAATTGATAATATAGTGAAATAAAAGCATGCGGCATAAAATTTAAACGTTATTTGAAGTTTTCGTGTTCGCGTCGGTCTTTCTTTGCAAATTGTTGTTGCCGGTTGAAAAAATCTACCAATATTCGTATAAAATTATTGAAATGTTAAGAATATCGCATTATGTTTAATGAAATTAATAAATAATGGTGCAAAATTAAGTTTTATAATAAATTTGATTGCAATTACATAGTTGGCAATATGATGCTGGATGCTGTTTTAGTGGCAGCTTCTCTGTCGGCGTCAGCAAGCTGCTCCGTGTTTTGCTTTGTTATTGTTTTGTTTTTATGCATTTTGGTTCGATGAGGGCTAAAGGATAGAAGTGCAAATTAAAAATCAAAAAAAATATGCAAAATTTGTGTTAAAAAGTGTTTAATAGTGAAAAATATATAAAATAAAATATATTTTTTATGAAAAAAAATGCAAATAATGTTAGGTAAAAAGCAGAGTAAATAATGTAATAGTTAAATAGTGTATAATCCCAAAAAATATATGTAAAAATTATATTAATAATAAAAAATAAAAGTGTGTGCTGCTTCATTTAAATTTTATGTTCGGCTATTCGGAATGAGCAGAATATCATAAGGTAAGAATTAATTAAACAAAACATTTATTTATTTGATGTACAATATGTATATGTTGTTGCTATTTTTGTGAATGGTTTAAATAATGTATTTATGAATGTATATCTATATCTATATATAAAAATGAATGTGTGTTTGTTTGTATGTTTATATGTTTGTATATTTGAACGCTATAGACTACTAAACGGTTGAACCGATTTGCTTGATTTTTTCACAGCGTATTCCTGTATGTCTGGAATAGGTAATAGGCTACATTTTATTTTGAATATTCAAGTGGGCGAGGAGCCACGCCCACATTAAAAAAAATATAAAATTCGTATATTTGAGATAATATAACAGTTAGAGTCTTCAAATTTTGTCGGAAGCACTTTAGTGTCAATATGATTATATGGGATAAAAAGTGGGTGGACTGGCGTTAGGGGGAGTGGCACCTCCCATATAAATTAAATACAAAAATTCGTTTATCTTGGAAACTATTACAGTTAGAATCATAAATTTTTGCACGAATTACTTCAACATCCATGTAAACATTTTGGGTAAAAAATTGGTGGACTCCCCATAAGGGGAGCGGCACCTCCCATATATATTAAATACAAATATTCGTTTATCTTGGAAGCTTTTACAGTTAGAATTTTAAATTTTTGCATGAATAACTTCAACATCTATGTAAACATTTTCGGTAATAAATTGGCGGACTACCCATGGGGGGAGCGGTACCTCCCATATAAATTAAAAATTCGTTTATATTGGAAACTATTATAGTTAGATTTGCACGAAAAACTTTAATATTCAGAGCAAACTTTCATCTGAGGTGGTTTTCAGCGCCCATATGAATAAAATAGACAAATTCGTATATCTGAGAAACTGTTAGAGATGGAATCATTAAATTTCACTTGAAGAATTTCTACATTCATCTGAACATTTAGAGTATAACGAGTGAACTTTTAATGCGGACTATGAATAAAATACAAAATATTGTTTATCAAGAAAAATATGGAACTAGATCCATCAATTTTTGCATTGAACATTTAGAAAATAACGTGCGGGATTTCAGTGAGGGGCTTGGCACCACATATATGAATTAAATACAAAATTTCGTATATCTTGAAAACAGTTAGATAACTCAAATTTTTCATAGATAGATAGAATTTTCTTGGCATCTCTCATATGTAACATATTGGTAATCTAAGACTAAAGGTATATACATATA
The DNA here is from genome assembly GCF_022045245.1 of Lucilia cuprina. Taxonomy (NCBI): domain Eukaryota; kingdom Metazoa; phylum Arthropoda; class Insecta; order Diptera; family Calliphoridae; genus Lucilia; species Lucilia cuprina. Next base: position 31,531,951 of record NC_060952.1, read on the forward strand.
TTCAATTTTAGCAAGTACGAAGTAAATATGTATATCATTAATGTATTATTTTAGAATTTAAATGAAATATACTGTCATCAAGAGAAATTATAATAAACCTTTAAAAATTTATAATTTAGTTACTAAATAACTTTTTTTTGATTATTATGTATTTAATTTCGATAGGGGTAGCGAAGCACACCGAGTATTAGCTAGTGTATTATAAAGAACAATATTAGAACAATCGTTTGACATTCAATTTGGTTAATTTCAGTTTTGTTTACGTTGTTTTGGAATTTTTATGCCCTTTTATAATGCACTAAAAGAAAAGTCCTTAGGGAATATTTATTTAATATTTTTATTTAACACCATCAAATACCCGGTGTACTTTGCTACACCAATCGAAAATAAATACATAATAATTAAAAAAATATTTATTTAGTTATTAATTTATGCATTTATTATAATTTCATTTGATGACAATATATTTCATTTAAATTCTAAAATAATACATAATGAGGTATTTATTCATTGGGATACAAAATATTTTTTTTTTTGTTTTTCCCTCTGTTATAAAAAAACCCAATTAAATATTTTGAAAATTTTAACAACAATAGTTTTTAGATTAACACATTATGAGAGATGAGCAAGTTATTGCAAGTTCGATAATTTCTATCCATCGGCAATTTCTTTCTATATATCAAAAATTTGAATTATCTAATAGTTTTCAAGATATACGAAATTTTGAATTTATTTCATATATGTGATGCAAACCACCCCCCCCTTAACAGTCCCCCTGTTATTCCCTAAATATTGTAAAATTTCATGTAAAATTTAAGGATTCTATTGCTAATAATTTCTTAGATATACGCTTCATACTCCTTAGCTCAAAGTCCGCCCTTTCCCCCAAAATGTTCAAAAGAATATTAAATAATTTCTACAAAAATGGAATAATCTAGTTCTATGTAAAAATTTCAAGAAAATCGGTTAAGTCATTTATTAGTCTATAACGTTCAAACAAACATATAAACATTCAAGCAAACACAAACATTTTACAATTCTATAAATTACATTTCTCTCGGTGCTAAGAAAATAGTTTGGGACAAATTATGAAATACAACATAGCTTCCAAAACTGTTTACGTTTACTGATCCCAGTTTTAGGATTTTATATGTCAAACATGACATATTTTCTGTAAAAAAATATGTAATGTTATTTTTGCCAATTTATTAGCCTAACTAACATAAAACAAATTTATTAAAAAAAATCTTACTATACTTTCATAACTTAAACTCAAATACTCCTTGGCTACGCCTATGTCAATTTTTTCCTCACCAAACCAGTAGTTTAGGCAAGTATGATTTATTTTCAAAAAATATTTTTGCCCCACTGTGCGCTGATAGTCCCTTTTCATAAAAATATTTTTATTTTTCTCTCTCAATACTCATCGCTAATGGATAGATATAGGATTGAATTGAAAACATAATTTATTTTAAAAAATATTATAAATATACATTAAACTGTAAAAAATAAAGAATTTTGTTTTGTTTTAGGAATAATTAATTTTTTTACATTTTTTTACAAACATTGTATGTACACATTGCTTACAAATACAAAAACAACACAATTTCTATAGACATCCTACTTCATTTATTTACATTTCTTTTTTATTGTCACAAAACAATAATATGCTAACGAAAACAACAACGAATCAAACGATGAAAGTAACAAGTAAAGCAAAGTTGTAAAATAAATTAAACTATGACGTCATTAGCTGCATTTTATTTATTTGCATCCTAAAGTTATGCCCACAAATTTAAAACTAAAAAGAAAATTAAATCTTAATATTAGAGAAGGAAGTTATTAAAACAAAGGAAATAATATTTGTGACCGATTTCTGCTGTTACAAAAATTGTACTTTCCTAAAAGTGTGTTTAGAACTTTTGAGATTTATAAAAGCACAAGATTAAGAAGAAGGAAATAAACACATACAGTGGACGTCCCCTAGTACGAATTATATAATGTCAGGCCCTTTCGTAGTACCGAAAAATTCGTATTATTGAACAACACATTTTGTATGTTTAAATTCAAATAATACACATAAAATATTGGATTTTTTCTTTTTCTTTTATTTTTCTTGAAAAATTACATAACGAAACAAAATATAATAAATGTGTAATATTTCAAATAAATTTCTTGTACGAATTGTTAACTTTGAAAGTATCGTGAGTCCAATGGATGAAATGAGATATAGAAGGTTTTAAATTTTAATGTTTTTAAAAATACGTGTGCCAAAGACAATTTGCATGTACATATCTGTTCTAAAATGTATTAAACATGTTCAGATTACATACAATTTTTATTAGAAACTTGAATGGAATATACCACTTTCAATAACAATTCTCTAATATAAAAATTTCTCTTAAAAATTTGGAATACTTAAAGGATCACATATAGTAAAGCTTAAATACTTAAATAAATATCATTTTACTTATTAGAAAATCTATAATTTTACTTTGATGTTTATTACTTTGTAAAATGATGAAAATAAATAATAAAATAAAAACTTCATTCATACGTAAATAAATCCAAAATTCCAATAAAAATGCGTTATTCGTACTATCGAACAGAAAAATTGTGTCTTTATTCGTACTATAGGGTAGACAATGCAACAAGTATGCCATTCGTATTATTGGACATTCGTAATAAAGAGGGTACGTACTATTGGACGTCCACTGTACACAAAATTAGATGATAACAAGTTTATTAAAGTGAATTTGATTAAAACAGAATTTGGTTAAATTTAAATAATATCCAAATATATTATATTATATACATATTTTATATACATATTTTCAAAAGTGTTTTTGATATAATTAGCTTTTTCTTATAATGACTTATTTGCTATTTATTTCTAAATTTCCAATACATCACATATATAAATATATACACACATACATACATATTTTTCTTGAATAAAATTTTCCCATATCTAATTTAATTTTCTTGTTACTTTAGTACAAGTTGTCATCACTAATATAAGCTTTATTATGTAATTTCAATAATTCAAAAATCTTAGCATATTTTAGGGCTTAACTCTAAAATTATGCTCCTGCTAATAATGACATAAGTAAATGTCATTCTTTCTGTCACTTTGTTTTAATCAACAGTTTCTTTATAAATCTCGTGGCGTTAACAAGTGAATTTTTCCGCACCATTAAATTTTGTTAATAATTGTTAAATTATAAAGTTAATAAGTAAAGTTTAATGATAATTTAAGAAAATAATAAGTTTTAATCGATAATATAGTGAAATAAAAGTATGCGAGATTAAATTAATTCGTTATTTGATGTCTTGGGATTCGCGTCGGTCTTCCTTTGCAAATTGTTGTTGCCGGTTGTAAAAATCTATAAATTTTTCTATAAAATGTGTGAAATATGTAGAAAATAGTTAATATTTTATAATTCGGGTTAATATTATTAATAAATAATGCAATAAACTTAAGTTTTATAATAAATAAATTTGTTTGCAATTAGTTGGCAAAATGCTGCTTGCTGCTGTTTAAGTGGCAGCTTCTCTGCCGCAGTTGTTTATGTTGTAGTCAGCAAGCAGCTTCGTATTTTGTTTTGTTGTTGTTTTGGTTATGCATTTTTGTTCGGTGAGAGTAAAAACATAGAAGTGTTAATAAAATATATGAGTAAAAATAAATTTGTTTTTGTTAAAAATACCTACATACATATATAAAAAGAAGTTAATGTTGGAAAATTTTTTTGAAAAATAAAGTAAAGTAAATTGTGTATTGTAAATAAAAAAGTAATGTCAGGTAAAAGCAGAGTAAATAATGTAATGTCTTAGTTAAATTGTGTATTAATAAAAAAAATGGTAAAAATTAAATTAAATGAAAAATAAAAGTGAAGTTGTTGCTGGTTCTTTCAGAAATTATTTTTGAAGACTTATTTTCCTAGTATGAGCAGAATGTCATAAGGTAAGAATTTCAAAAATGTAAATAAAATGTTACTAACTTTGTGATATACGCTGACTGATTCATCATTACACTGCCTAAATTGTACTTTTTTTTATAAAACAATATATTTTATTAACGTGTATAAATGGGCAATTACATGAATAGGTAAGCCCCGACTGAAAAAATTAAAATCTTAAAACTTCTGCATTTTTGAAGATAATTAAAATTGGTATATAATCTTTTGTAGCACCAATGACGAAGACTGTTGAACATACAAACGGACCCGAAAACAACAATTTTTTGCTCATAATTCTGTTAATTATAATACTATCTGTTCAAATATTTGTAGAGCTAAAATGTTTATAAGGCTAAACCTTCATACCAATTTTCATAACGATTGTACCTCATTCAAAGTTTAATTTCAAAAAAACACTTAAACGTCCACAACTCACCTCTAATCACTAGTACTGTGATAAAATTTAGCACAAATAAGTTTTATATGAATTAAAATCACACCCTATAATTTTATGAGGATCGGTCTAAAAATTGCTTAAACATGTATATATGTCGGCCATGTCCGACTGCACTTTCCTACACCTTTTGATTTGTTGAAGTGTGTGTATGCATATATTTTATAACTTTAAAAAAATATCAGAAAAATCTGTCACATACGAGGTGTCATAATAATGTTTATTAAAAAATTATATTAATTTTTTTATTTAAAACTTATATATTACTAATGAAAAATATGTCCCATAGAGTAAGAAATTAAAACAGAACTTACAGAATTCGCAGATTTTCTTAATTATTTACATGTACTTTAAAAACACTTCCATTTTATGTCATGTATAATATCGCCATATTTTAATTAATATTTTGGAAAACAAGGTTCAGAATGGGATGATTCTTTCTGTAAATATTCTTTAAATGGAACAGAATGACAAATTTTTATTCCAAGTACTCCTAATTTTGCAAAATCTATATTACTCTGAAGGCGTCCGAATGTCACATACAATCGTATGGAATTGCCCATATGATGTATACCAAAAAAAGGAAACAATAGTATGTTATTTGGAACCCTACTGGTTTAGTACTTTAATACTTTCTCCAAATAGTAATTTGGGAGTTTTCTATGGTATCTTTTAGTACCTTTTCCTTCTTTGCTGGTACTTTTTTTAGTTTTCTTTAAAAAAAACCTAGGAACATAAAATTATGTATGTATGTAGAGTCCGCAGTAATGGAATAACAAAAGCGATATTTTTGGTACTTTTTTCCTTGACTGGTTCTTTGTGAATTCTATTATATTTTTTGGTAAAAACTTTAATCTAGAAACATGAAATTAGACATCTAGAGCCTGGATTAAGTGAGAACCTATGATATGTCACCTTTTGGTACTTTTTATAAACAGTCTAAGAACTTTACGTGAACACCTGCCTTGAAGGCTTTTTCACGGTGCTCTTTTTCATCCACCATGAAAAACATACCACTGCCCCTTAGTGTATCTTACACGCAGGTTGCAATTTATGTATATATAAAAAGTATATATATGAAAGAAAAATCGATTAGAAATTTAAGTAAGTGCAGTGACTCACTATTTGTTTTTGTGCGTTGTGTATATTGTTTTTGATTTTTTGTGTATTTTGTTTCGTATGTTGATTTCATTGCGTTGTATATTTTCTTTCTGTTTTTTGTGTATTCTGTTTGGTATGTTTGGATGTACGTTGGTTTCATTGCGATGTGTATTATGTTTTAGTTTTTTCTTTGTGTGTTTTGTTACGTATGTTTGGATGTATGTTGATTTCATTGCGTTGTATATTTTCTTTTTGTTTTTTGTGCGTTTTTTTTCATTTAGCGTTGTTTGTTGTTTCCTTTGTTTTGCTGTTGGTGGGGTAATAATAGAGTCGGAAAAATTAAATAAATTGAAATTTTTTAAAACTGAAATTTTTTAAATACACTACATGTTTGTCCTTCAAAAGATACTTTTTGATATATCTTTATTTATAAGCCTGAAAACATGAAATTAAGTAAAGAAGCGAAAAGGAAGTAGAATTTACTCCATGGAAGTTCTGAAAAACCTGAAGATGTTATGATTTTAACACAGGTTTGTCATAGGACGGATGTCCCTTTAATATGATTCCAAATTCTCTACATCTGAAGTCACTCTCAGGAATTAAATTTTATGTTATTTTGGGAAGTAATTCGGAAGTGAAGTTGTAGTATTATAGAATACAATTAACTAATTTGGCTTAAATAATATTAACATAAATAAATTAATTACACACATTAACTCAGAATAAAAAATTTAAAAATTGCATTCTTTTCACTTCTTTGGAAGTCAATGAACAACACTTTCACAGAAGGTAAAAAATTAACTTAGTGCTACTTATGAAGTGGTAATAAATGTTATTCTTCAGGAAGTACTTCCTTTTTTTTACTGAAACATTTAGATACTTTGTCGTTCTTTAAAAGGTACTTTTTAAATTTTACCTTTATATTAAACCTAGAAATATAAAATGAAGCATGTAGGGCCTGTAGTGAGTTATAATATAAGTGGGACTTTTTCAGTCATTAAAAGATGCTGTTATGTATTAGAACAAATAGCAATAAAATTAAATGAGTCGTCTTTTTTCTTACAAATTTTCTTTATTTTAATAAATTTATCTTAGTTTATGACAATATCATTTGCGGCTATTTTATTGATTAATATGTAAATGTTAATATTTTGACAGTTAGGGATTAGAAACTATTGATAGTTGAGATTAAATAACCGATAACTTATGGAACTACAGTGAAGACAGAGGCAGGATAAAGTAAATACATTATTTTCATTAAAAATATTTTTAGTTATTTTTTTAATATTTAACCTAAAAAAATGAAATATATTTCATGATAGATATTGCTGGTAGGCTGTTTTCTAAAATATCCTTTTTATAGTACTTGAATACATATCGTTTGAGAGGTTTTAATAAAAATTTTAAATGAAATTGTTTAAAATTATGGGTACGTACTATTGGACGTCCACTGTTGTGTAAAGTTTGTGAAAAAGTATGTATAAAAATATTAGTTATTTAATAATTAATATTTTTATACTTTTTCACAAACTTTACACTATGTATATTGTTTTTACTATATTCATATGTACAGATGTATGTATGAATTTTTATTTTTTACATTTTTTACTTTATTGTTAACAACAAATACAGAAACAACACTATTTCTATTGACATCTTCGTCATTTGTTTGCATTTCTTTATTAGTGTCAACATAAAAATAATGTACTAACGGAAACGACAATAAATCAAATGATGAAAGTACTAAATAAAGCAAAGAAGTAAAAGAAACTAAATTATGACGTCATTAGCTGCATTTTATTTGTTTGCAGCCTAAAGTTATGCCTAAAAATTTAAAGTTTCTACGAAATGTTAAATTAAAAGGAGGAAACTATAAAAACAAAGGAAATGACATTTCTTGCAAATTTTTAATGATTCGAAATTTGTAAGTTCCTAAAAGTATGTTTAGAATTTTGGAATTTAGTTAAGCAATAGGTTTAGGAGAAGGAAATAAACACATATGAAACATTGTATAATAAATAAAGTGATGAAAACTTTACTAAAGTGATTTTGTTTAAAACATTATTAATTATTTCTTTATTAAATTTACAATAAATGTATTAGTACGTACTGAGAAAAGAGCAGATTTGGATCGAGTAAGATTTTGAATTTTTTAAACAAATGTATTTTTGCTATAATTGACCTTTTGTTATAATGACTTATTTACAATTTATTTAAATGTTATATTATTTAAATATTTTTACTTGTATAACATTTTCCAATAACAAGTTGTCATCACTAATATAAACTTTATTATGTAATTTCTTTAATTCAAAAATATCTAAGCATAATTTAAGGCTTAACGCTAAAACCATGCTCCTAATAATGACATCTGTAAATGTCATTCCTTCTGTCACTTTGTTTTAATCAACAGATTCTTTATAAATCTCGTGGCGTTAACAAGTGAATTTTTGCGTTCCACTAAATTTTGTAAATAATTGTTAAATTATAAAGTTAATAAGTAAAGTTTAATGATAATTTAAGAAAAAAATAAGTTTTAATCGATAATATAGTGAAATAAAAGTATGCGGCATAAAATTAAATCGTCTTTTAAGGTGTCCGAGTCGCGACAGTCTTTCTTTGCAAATTGTTGTTGCCGGTTAAAAATATCGATGCATTTTTCTATAAAATGTGTGAAATGTTTAGAAAATAGTTAATATTTTAAATTCGGGTTAATATTATTAATAAATAATGCCGTAAAATTAAGTTTTATAACAAATAAATTTGTTAGCAATTCGTTGGCAAAATGCTGCTGCTGTTTATGTGGCAGCTTCTCTGCCGCAGTTGTTTATGTCGCAGTCAGCAGCTTCGTGTTGTTTGTTATTGTTTTATTTATGCATTTCTGTGAGAGTAAAAAAGCAAAGAAATGCAAAAAATGAGTAAAAGCAAAAAAAAAACTCAAAATAAATTTGTTTTTGTGGTTGTTAGTAGAAAAGTAAAAAATGTAAAAAAAGAACTTAAGGCATGTAAAAAATATTATGGACTTACGTATTAGTGCAAAATTTGCAAAAGGTATGATATCACAATTTCAAAAATATCGTGTGAAGCATTATAAGTAGTAGTATAATTACACGGTGTGTAAAATTTATAAAAATGGAATACACTCTTCACGATACCAAGCACGTTTTTATTTTTTATTACAAAACAAGGGGTAAAATATAGTGTTGTAGAGCAGGGCTGTATTCAAGACATATATTTTAAATAAAGAATTATAAATAAATTCATAAATTAGCAAAGCCTTAAGCTTCTACTAATTTGACATTATTATCTTTAGATAAATGCTTTGTGAATATATCAGAAATATTGGAAATTACTATTACAATATTGCAAACCAATTAAATTTCTAATATTGTGATATTTTATATCAATATGTTTACTTCTACTATGATAAATAGATTTTTTAACTAATGTGTAGCATCAAGGTTGTGTCCATATATTTTGAAATCTTCTCTGGGCAATACTTTACTCAGGAGTTTCTTAAAAAACGACTTCATTTGACGGTTATAAAAGCGCCATATATTCAGCGTCTGTGCTATTCTAGGCTTCTGTAGCTTGGTTCTTAGATTCCCATGAGAAAACACTGCCTGCGATTTTCGATTTGAAGCATAACCGCTCCAATCAGCTATCATGACCAGTTTTCCCATATCTTAATTGATTGTTTTCTCTCTTGTTCAAATACTTAAGAAGTCTTCACGCTGCTGCCATGTGCTCCTGGTGTGGATCCTTATTTCTCTGAGATAATTTACAAACCGAATGTAAATATATTAGGAGGCGTACAAATTGTCAGATATATCATGATCAGTGTTGCCATAACGGCATTAATGCAATTCTAGCACTTTTTTTTCGGTCGGCTGCACTTATTTTTTTAGAAAAAGTGTTAGATGCATTTTTAGCACTTTTTCGTCTAGCATTAAAAGTGCATTTTTGGCATTTATTCTTCTATTTTGCACTTTTTATAATTGAAAACTTAAAGTTTAATTTTCTAGAGAACTGCAAAAATTTAGTTTTGAGATATTTTGTCAAATTTAAGAAATTCTCACAAAAATTTTTTGCATATGTTTATTGTTATTTATAATTTACACTGTAAAAATTAATTAAGAAGTGAATTATTTTAAATATTATTGTGCAATAATTGTGAAAAATTTTTGAAAAAATAAGCTTAAAAAGCGTTGTTTTGTTAAAAAATTTGGTGTCACTACAATGAAGTAACTAACACTTTTTACCAAGAATTGCTTATTTATTAGATTTATGCTTAAATTTTATTATAGTGTATAAGTTTTATTTTGGAATACGATATTAATGGTTTGGATCGCGGACCGAGCTCTAAGAAGAATGTTTTAAAACAAATAATTTTTTCGAATGTATCTAATACTAATATGTTTTAATAATTTATTAGGAATAAATTTATTTTCTGAAAGAGGATTTACATATACAGTAGACGTCTAAAATATAGTATTTTATTTATTTTTGTTTTATTTTTCATGAAAAATTACATAACGAAACAAAATATAATAAATATGTATTATTTCAAATTACTTGTAAATAAACAGGCATAAAAGGCTTATATTTACGTATACGATTTGTTAATGAAAGTATCGTGAGTCCAATGGTTGAAATGAGATATAGAAGGATTTAAATTTTAATGTTTTTAAAAATATGTGTGCCAAAGACAATTTGCATGTACATATCTGTTCCAAAATGTATAAAACATGTTCAGATTACATAAAACTTTAATTAGAAACTTGAATGGAATATACTTTCAAAAACAATTCTCCAATTTAAAATTTTCTCTTAAAAAATTGGAATAGTTAAAGGATCACATATAGTAATGCATAATCCCATTGGAATGTGGAGTCATACTACTTTCACAATTGACAGTTCATACATATATAAATAACATTTTACATATTAGAAAATCCATAATTAAACATTGTTGTTTATTACTTTGCAAAATGATTCCTAGGACCTTTTCAATAACAGCGCTTTTGAAGCTTCAATATTTTTCTGATTGGCGTTATCATCCAATTTAATTTATTCTCTTGGGTCACACAAAACACTAGCTAAAGGTGAATGATACGAAATAATAAATTAAAATCATACGTAAATAAAACCAAAATTCCCTTAAAAATGCGTTACTCGTACTATCGAACAGAAAAATTGTGACTTTATTCGTACTATATAGTAGACAATGCAACAATTTTGTCATTCGTATTATTGGACATTCGTAATAAAGAGGGTACGTACTATTGTACGTCTACTGTATTTATTTATTTATTTATTTATTTATTTATTTATTTATTTATTTATATATTCATTCATTATTTTTGATTAGTATGACACTGAAAGCGTCTGTCAGATATACAAGATTTAAGGAATCAAAAGATAGTCCATTATATTTTGATATCCAGCTTATTAAAATAATTTCTTCTAACAAGTTAACGTTACTTTAACCCGCTGACGATATTGAAGGCACGTACTTAACACACTCGCTTAAAAATCACTACTTATATAATTGCTTACAAATAAAAAGAAATGTCTTGTTTTAAAATCCTTGAGTAGTAAACCTCAGCGTAATTACTTCACGAATTAAATTTAATGTTTATTTAATTAAAATGTGAAAAAAATTTATAAGATAACAAATTTTTAGTTCACAGGTCAACTCTGAAAACAATGTATTAATAAGTTTCACTAATTTTAGTCTTACTTCGAATATGTACACACAGTGTTCATCCTTTAGTCTTTCTAACTGTATAGGAGAATGTATACTACATCAAATCCGAAGGTATACTTTAAGGCCTTTATCGGGACTGTTGTGGCCTCCTTTTCGTAAAAAAATTTCTCTTACTGTAATATTCAGAAACTCAGGACGTATTTCGTATGAATTTTATAAATTAGTATTCGTAAATAATGTTATTTCCGGAACAACACAAAATTTTTCGTCTTGCTCTAATCAGTGTCACTCTGGTACCCATTCAATATAAACCATTTCTTCCATAGATGTAAACTTCACCTCCCAAAATAGGGGAGAAATAGGGCTTGATGGCAGACTTTTATATGTTCTGGGTCGAAAATATTTTCCATTAAGGTTTCTAGGCTTTAAATTTGAAACCTAGTTAGATCTAGGTTTTTGTGGTGTTATAGAATATGAATGTTGAAGTGCTTTACATGAATATTTGCCGTGTCGGCCTTATTTCACGGTAGTCTTTTTCAACCACTGGGTAAGCTTCTGTGACTACTCACCACGGCCACAATGTGCTTCTGCCACACGCCGGTGGCATTTTACGTATATGAAATTTCCGGTCAAATATACGTGCACTTTTTCCATTTGAAACCGCAGAGATGTAACCGGGAGACCGAAGTATGAATTCATTAACTTTGTTCTTTCTCACGAAGGACACACTATGGTAAATCTGGTATAAACAGAGTTTTCTCTGAAAATACCTGAAAAAAGATTCAATATCTCTATGTTTTATATAGGATATCTTTAATCCATCAACTTTGGCCACCCATAATGTCAGATTATGTGGTTCTTTATTTTGATACCATGTCAAAGATGTAACCGGTAGACCGAAGTATAAATTCATTAACTTTGTTCTTACTCACGGAAAACACACTGTGGTAAATCTGGTATAAACAGAGTTTTCTCTGGTAATACCTGAAAAAGAATGGATACCTCCATACCTCTATATCTTGTATAGGATATCTTTAATCCATCAACTTTGGCCACCCATAATGTCAGATTATGTGGTTCTTTATTTCGATACCATGTCAAATCATTTCAAGAAGTGTCCCATTTTATAATTCCGGCAGACTAATGGTACTTGTAGCACCTTTTTCCCCAGATGGGGATGGGGTTTTTCATCAAGGTAATAAGGCTCGGGGGAGGTGATTGTTATGAAACATATATTTTCTTTTGATAAATGAATCAAAATTTAATTCTTTACTTTCTAAATTCCAAAATTTATTTCATTTTCAAAATTTATGTTAAAAAACATTTTATATTTGCATTTATAACAATAAAGAGTCTGACATAAAACCAATCTAAAATGGTAGCCATTTTACATTTCCTACTTCCTTATTTATTATTTACTAATGTATATTTCAAAATAAATCTAATATTATTTCCACATCAAATATTTTTCTTAATTAGAATTCCTTTTTGTTTCTTAAAAATACAGAAACAAAAATCAATTTGCTTATCAAACCGAAGACATTTTAAAGTTAAAATCAAACAACATTTTTTGTGCAAATATTTTTATATTTTTCAACAAAAACTAAAATCTTTCTGCAAACATTTCATTACAATAGATTCTTAAAAAAAAACGATAAAAGAAAACTAACAAACAGCAAAAAATATATAAAATTTATACATGCGTTTCAAATTGATTATGATGCATCTAGGGCTGAGAAATTTAAAACAGTTAACACTTGAAAAATATATTTTACATTTAAAGAAAAGAGGTTAAACTTTAAAATAATTCTATATAACAGATTTATAACTATTTAATTTAAATTAAATTAAAATCATATTATAAAAGAGACTACTGTAAACATACATAATCTTTCTTACTTTTACTCTGATGGCAACAAAAAATTTGATTACATTCGATTTGATTTTTTGGTATTTTTTTTTTTTGTTTTTACTATCTTTATTTTCTTATATGACATTTTGTTATTGTGTCATGCCAAAGATTGTTGCTGACTTTTAACATATGTATGTATGTGTTTTTTTGATGTTGTTTAAATTTTCTCTATTTGTTGTTGTCAGAAAAGAAAAAAAAAATACTAAAATCTAAATTGCTTTATAGTCTGCTATTTCTTTTGTGATATTTAACAAAGCACTAAAAAATAAATTATTTCGTTTTGCAACACAACGATACAAAACAAATACATAGCAACAATATGCATACTAACATATACACTAAAATGTTACACACACTCTCACCCTCACAAAGAAGATCAATAGACCAAAGGAACAAATGCTATGGCTTTCATCAATATAAAAAAATATATATGCAAAATGCATTGTCATCATCATTGTCCTCATTCTCTGTCTCAATTTCATCATCATAATCATCATAGTTGATGTCCCAATAGATGTTTACATTGAAGCATACCATATAATAGATACAGAATCAAACAAAAATAAGAAAATTTTTTTCAATATCCTGTATTTACTGCAAACTAATATTAAATTAAATTCAAAGAGTACAATATAAATCTTTCTCTTTTTGTGCATAATACAAATTTCAAAATGCAAAATGAAATAAAATATTTTACAGAAAGATAAAAAGAAATGCATAAATTATATTTATATTTACAAAAATTGGTAATATATATATTTTGAAAATAATTAAATCTGTAGTAAATTTATTCGTTATTTACATAGACATAGAGATATTATATTTTAGGAAATTGTGAAGGTAAAATTCATTAAACAAACTTTAGTGTGTTGCACAAACAGAAACAAGAGTTTTTTTTTTTTAAATTCCAGATTAGTGAAGTGTTCCAAATAGTCTAAATAAGCTAAGCTTCTATAAAGTAGTTGATATTCGTGTAGATCGCTACCAACTTGGATCTTAAATAACGGACATAGCTAAATGAAGTGGTAAAACAATTTATAGTAGGACTCTATTGTATTCTTTATCTCGGAATTCCATATTGGTGTGATTTCAATCTCAACACCTCTAGTCTGCCAGGACTATAAACTAGTGAATATCAAATATATTCTTGGCTTTTTCTTAGAAATATTTAACATATGGTTAAACCAGAGAACTACTTAATCTGGTAACTTCAGGGTACACTTAGTTGCTGTGATTTTAACCCATAATCGCGCGTTAAGATTTTCCTTTAATTTCGCATAAGTTCGGTGCTGTTGTCAAGAAAACAGATACCTCACAGACAGAGGCGGAGACAGTTCAAGCGTTTAGGGGGTTATTTTTCTTAATTTTTATATTTTATATAAGAAATTTTCAGTTTTTCTCATTTTTATATTTGATATAAAAAATTTTTATGGGGGTGGAATTTCCATGGTTTCCCTCTTATATCTACACCTGCCCACAAAGGAATGACAAATGAAGGTCGAGTGCTTTACGTGAGTACCTGGCATGATGCCCTAAACCTACGGTAGTCCTTTTATCCATTGGGTAGACTTGAACAACGATCTACCAACGCTCCTGAATGCTTCAATGAAAAATTCATTCAAGTCATCCACTGGGTAGACTTGAATAACGGTCTACCAACGCCCCTGAATCCTTCAATGATCAATTCACGTGGCAATTTTGTACAAGGATTTGACCGGTCCATTGGCAAGCACTTTGCTGAAGTACATAAGCTATCTAATCTCTGAAAACAGGGACATACTATGGTAATTATGATATGAACAGAGTATACTCTGAACATATCTGGACAAGGAAGGAAAAGTCAATGGTATCATTCGTATATGATACTTTTTCATCCATCATCATACAACCCAGCACACATCTCATTCATACGACACATTCATAAGAGAAAAACATACGACACATTTATTATAGGTAGACGGGTGGGTGAGTCCCACCGTACCCCACATTTATCCCGTATACAATTAATATCAACTCATTTCCAACGCTTAGTCCCACAGTCACTCCTCTGTGGGGTATCTGTTGTTACGGCAACAGCACCGAACTTATTCCGAAATACTAACTTTACCTTACATCAGTCTTTTAACCGCAACTTACTCGTCCCGCGAATTTGAGTTTAAAACTCAGCCACTACGTGGATCCGGAAGGAACCTCAACCAACTGACCAGCCAGGACAAAGTCCTGCGGGCAACTGGCCACCCGTAGTACTACTTATATTATGCGGTGCTTTAGTCTGACCTCTTTTCAATCTTTGCAAGGACTAAGGCAGTAGACTGTAATCATTTTTTAAGTCCCGGCCAGACTAGAGGTATTGGACACCACTTTATTCACCGGGATTGCAATAACACCACGGTGGAGGCTTCACCAAGTTAACATGCCCCCGGGGGGGGAACAAATTAGTGACAGTAGAACCAAGAGTTAGAATTGAGTTGGTATTAAGTATACATATATAATAAAGGATGAATGTAAGGATCTAACCCGTCCATAAAATTACAGTGAGTGGATTGGATGTTGGATGTAAGCTTTAAAATAGATTCTTTATTATTTATTCCTTTATTTCTCTAATTATATAGAGCATTATTTAAACGGATAGCGTTTTAACGATTTTTTGAACAACGGGATTATATATGTACCATGTTTTTAAAAGGGTTAATTTTACTTTTAAAGCTGTTGTTTCAAAGTTTCCGTAGAGTTCAAATCGCAGGTACAGCTAAACTGTATAAATTATTGATCTTATTTTTTCACCATTTTATTCACTTATCTGTTGTCCATAAATTTGCATGAGATTTTTTAAAATTTTTGAAATTAGTTTAACAAAGTTTCAAAGAAAACTGAAATTGGTGATTTTGAAACGGCCGTTAAAAAATTGAACATTTTTGACCATAGCTAACAATAAGTTATCATATACGGACAAAAATTCGAATTCTAAATAATTCTAAAGTTTTGGTGTTTTATATCTTTCTGAAATGCTTACTCTGTGCACATTAAGAGTCCTTTACAAAAAAGTTCAAAATTTATGACTAAATGGCCCAATTTGAGCAAAAATTAAAAAAATCGATTTCTTCCCATTGTCAATGTACTTGAAATTTTCAGAGCCGTAGCTGCACCTGTTAACGTATTCTATCAGCCTAATTTTTTGCATGATAAAGTTTTACAAGCCTTAGAACAATTCCAGAGGGTGCGACAGTCTTTCAGATAATTATTTTATTCCTTCATACAAGCTTGAAGCATTCTAACGTACATAGTAGCATATGTTTTGAAATATATATACCTCAATAATGGACTTTCATTTATAAAGTCAGACCTTTGTGAATTCAAACATATTCTTTGTTTTTTTTTTTTTTTTTGTAAAATACATACGCAATACATCTTGTTAAAATAAAAATGCCTACATAATTATTTTTCTTATTAAATTCATTACTTAGACATCATTTCAATTACCATGTAATAAACAATTTCATTAATTTCTCCAAAGAAAACTAATGTATCATCAATAAGAGGTATTTTTTTTGCTCTGATTAGGCTGCAATACCAGCCAATAAACACACATCAATCAACTGTGATTTATGGGTAACCATAAAATGAAATGAACACTCAATGTAAAAAGTAAACTTATAAATATTAAACAAATATCAGAGATTCACATACAGTAAAATCTTTGAATGATAGTTAGTAATAAAAAGAAAAATACAAGATTTATTTTTAATACACAGCTTATAAATCTAATACACAGCTTCTAATCGGATAGGAAAACAAAAATTAGTTTGATATGAAAGAAGATTTTTATATAAAATATATTAACTTATTAAGCTGTCATGACCTACCGAATTAATTCGAAAAATAATACTAATTCATTAGGCTAAATAAGCTTTTTGTTAGATTTTCAAAAAAGTTTAGAACGTGAAGTTTCTAACAAACTCCCGCATTTTATATGTGTTTTTACTGTTCAATAATAATTTATCTTAGTATTTGTTTCATAAATATGAAAAAATCATTTTCTATACTCTAAGGAAATCTATGAATTTTATGGAAATTTCAAAGACAAACAAACAATGCAAGAATTGTACTCATATACCGCATCCATTAAGTTTTATTGATATTAAACGTAAATGAAAATGTAAAGCAAAGATGAATATTCAAATGTACATATATCAAAACATATTATTACGGAGATATACATTAATAATGTTTTTCAAATCTTTTTAATTAAAATTTACCAAATGTAACGTGTAATTATTTATAAACAATTTTTGCAAAATATTTTTTTCGTTTAGTGAAAATAAAGTTAAAAATTATATTATATTTATTGATTAATAAAGTGTTATTGAACCAGAAAAAAAATAAAGCTTCAGTTTATGAAAGCTGGCGCTTACTTATATCTTGAACTTTATATAGTTTTTCAAACAATGCAAAAATCTTGCGTACTTTGTGTCAATATGTTATAGAACTGTTCTGGCTAGGGTCCAGCAAAAACTCGGTAAAGGGGTGTACTTACATAACCACTTATTTTTGTACCCTCCACCAGCATCAGTGGTGGTAGTGGGCATAAATAAGTTTATCATTCCGTGTGTAACACCATGAAATATTCATCTGTGACCCAACGAAGTATATATATTCCAATGAAATTCGGAGTCAATTTAGATATGTCCGTCTGTCTGTCTGACTAAAACACGCTTACGTTAAAACTTACCCAGCATCTCTACTTACACGGTAAGTAGGAAAGTAATATTAGGGAAAAGTATAAGTAGTTACTTTTTGGATGAAAAACTACTTAGTTTTATTCAACGATGACCAAAAAAACAATTGGCTTTCTCGACTTTTCCGGATTTATAACTGGTTTTACAGTTATTTTTAATGTTCTCATTCAATGCCCAATTTTATCATTCTATCTGAAATGGTTTCCAGACAAGTGTAAATATTAAAATTTCTTGAAAAAACTTCCAAAATCGATTACGGTTAGAAACACTAACTTATTCCTTATTAGACATACGGTACACAGTGGTATAGGAAAAAAAAAGAGGGAAATAATTCGGTAACTTCTAAACGGTTAATCCGATTTTAATGAAATTTGGTATGCACAAAAAGGAGGTGTTGTCGAGTTTAGGTTTTGAATTTGGACCTTATAGGCCAACCAGGGGCCCGGCGGGGGGTCCTCAAATTAGGACACCTCGGCTATGTTAAATTTTTAAAACGATCTTATTTCTTCATTTGAGTTCCGATTTAAAAAAAATTTCGTATATAGAATCTTCTCATCGAGCAGTAAATTATCTCTTATAGTTGAGGAGATATTCGCATTTGAAAATTAAAATTTTAAAATTTTTACCGTCCTTACTTTAGTTTTTTGATAATAGCGGGTCCAAATATTCCCGATTTTCGCCATTTCTTTTT
>NC_060952.1:31550613-31554678 GCF_022045245.1 Lucilia cuprina
ATCTATCTATCTATCTATCTATCTATCTATCTATCTATCTATCTATCTATCTATCTATCTATCTATCTATCTATCTATCTATTTATCTATATTTCCATCTGGATATGGTGTTTTATAACTTTTCCAGATTTATAGAATTCCCACTTATAATGGGACCATAAAATTAAGAAATAGAACAAAAACAAACAAAACTTTTAGCAAAAAATTTCTTCAACTTTCAAAGAAAAAACACATTTTAAAAACTTAAAACAATGTTATTATGGAAAATCACGTAGAGGATTTTTTTTACTAAAATTCTTACAACAAAGTTTTATTGATAAAATTTAAAAGAGGAAAACAAAATAGAGAAAAAATAAATGTTAAAGGTAAAGAATGTTACAATACAATTTATAAAAGTGGTTTTCAAAACAATATATATATATATGTGTGTAAGTATACAACTAATCATTTTAATGTTTTATGCATGTACCAACATAAATACCAATACAAACCTACTCACTTTAACACCAAGAAAACATTTATATACATGAATACCTTTTTTTACTAGAAAATTGAGGCAAAATATATATTTTACACACCAGGAGGATGTAATGATTTCATTACCTAACACACAACATGGCTTAGATACAGAGATGTGTGTAGTAAAAATCGAAAGCACTTAACTTGATTGCATTACAAAGGCAAAGAAAATACAAAAGAGGAATAAAAATAAAATGGAAAACAAAAAGGAAAACCAAACTAGAGAAACCTTTTTTAAGCTGTATCTGTGTTTTTTTTACTGTGATTTTACTAGTATGTATTAGAATTCCTTTATTTCTTGACATGTTAGTAAGCTAACCTAAGGCGCTTCAGTAAGCTTAAAGCTTAGTGATTAATAAGTATATCATATTTTAATTTCATTAAAATTTCCTTGATACTTAAAACCCGCAAAGCTTTTATTCCATTACAATAATGATAATATTTAACTAGTTTCGACAATTTATAAAAATTTATAAGAAATCTGTTTTACCAAAGTTTTGCCCACCTCTGTTAACCTGTTGGCCATGTTTGTCGAATCACCCATGTCATAGTTCTGCTGGTTTCATTATTTTTTTTTTTTTTTTTACTTTTTTTCATTTTCATAAAAACCACATTTGTTAAGTGTTCCTCTTTCTTGAGCAGTAAAAAATATAAAAATACAAAAGCACGCAACTTTATATTTTCCCACATAAACCCCCCCGTGTGATGCGTATAATAGAGATTTTTTAAAAGTCTCTGATTTTATTGCCATTTGTGTTTGACATGAGTTTTGTATCTGTTGGTTTTTTTTTTTTTTTTTTTTTTGTTACAGGTGTCATTGTAATATTTTACTTCCAATTCAGCTAACATGAATAATATATGTCTGCGATAAAAACATTTTACTCGCACTCATACTATTTGGCTTTATGAAATGGAAGTGCTTCTTACGCTACACTATGCAATGTTTACATATTTGTGTACGAAATTGTGTACTTTTAAGTTTTATAATTTCAGTTCCCATTTCCGCAAAACTAATGAATTCAGAAAAGCGTTATAAACATACCCTTTACTCTGTTTCCTGGTATTTATTTAGATTCTACTAAAACTATTATTGTAAGTAGGTGTCCTTTTGCCATTACGAAATCCTCAAAATACAGAAAATTAATTCGCCTATTTTGCGTAAAATTACAGAGTTATACAAATATGGACTTATTCCTTTCACCATCAAAAGAGATAACCTTTGATCAAAACTACAACATAACAGAGATCTTAAAATGTCAAAATCAATAGTAAATTTCAATATAGACTTAAATTGTTATGAACTGTTCCACTCAAGATTTACTGCCACGAATTGTAATGAAGAGGTTATTTAATGGGGACCACGCCCCTTCTTTTGTGCAGAAATTATGACTTATCATAATTTCATTCATGGTTATAACAGATTGGTAATGGAAAATTACAGAGTACATCCTAGTATTTTAGGATCACTCATGTATATTAAGCAAAAACAACTTTTAGGGATTTCTTTTACTCACGGATTCGACCCATGTGTAGCTTATTCTTCTGCAATGCCTATGAAAACTTATGTCTGGCAGTCAGGATAATAATTTTTCACATTTAATGGCCAATTTATTACATAACGACACAGTACTACCCAACCTTACTTCATACGCCTCTGCTTAGCTATCATATATAAGTGGATTCCTAAACTCCTTAATCACTCTCTAGCAGAGATGAAGTTTGAATATTTCCTCATTTGAATTGTCGCTAAATGTTAAGGCGAAAAATGTCTGGACTAATTTGTGAATCAAACTAATTCACCATTTCCTTGCCACCCTATTTGATCAGCAATAATCGTAAATATACGAACGAAACCCAATATTATCAATAGCCATGAACACAAATGTATAACCCATATATTCATAAATGATTAATTGAGTTATTGATGGTTTATTTTAGGGGTTTTGTGTAATAAGTGATTAATATCTTAATGAATACGAAGGTAAGTCCTTAATGAATAGTAGCTTTTAATCTTTAGACCTTTAGCGATTAATATCTTTAATAATACGAGGGTACGTCCTTAATGAATGGTAGCTTTTTATCTTTTATTCCAGCTCACAAATATTGACATCAGAATAAAAATTTTAAAAAGTGATATCATAGAATGAACTAAATTTTCATTTTCGACAGGAAACGAAACGAAATTATTTTGTAGAATTGTAGAAGTTCAGACTTTTTTACACATATAAGTATACTTACCATGGTAAATTTAATTTGAATGAATCCTTGAAACTTAAAATATTCTAGTTATATTCTTACATAAAATCTCCTAACCCTGTATTCATTAATATGGGTTATTTTAGGTTTATTACGCACTTTTTCTATACACAATTTCTAACTAAATAAAACCTCTTTTCACTACTTCTGCATTAACAATTTTTTTTCGCTTACAAAGAAGTTGTTTAGTAAATCATTTTGTTTAAAAAGATCCAGCGAGAATACGAACCAGATACTTCGGTTTGTTAGTCAAATTTGGGAAAAGGCTATAATTTTAAATAACAGTTTGTTTTGTTGAGTTTCAATGCAGTGTCATTTATACTTATATAAAACATATTTGTGCCAATTTTTTGAGAGATAATTGTATATTTGTCGTAATTATGACATAAAAAGCCCAAATCGGGAGGTACGGTTGTATGGGGACTAGGTGAAATAATGGACCGATTTCAACCATTTTCAATAAGCTTCGTCCCTGTGCAAAAAAATGCTTGGTCCAAATTTCATCAAATTATCTTTAAAATTGCGGCCTGTACCTTGCGCACAAGGTTTACATGGACAGCCAGCCAGCCGGACAGACGAACGGACGGACGAACGGATAGATCGTGGGTATTGGACCAATATTTTTGGGTGTTACAATCATCAGCACAAACGTATAATACCCTCCCCACTATAGTGGTATAGGGTATAAAAAAAAGTTCGGCTGCGCTGAATCTTAAATACCCTGCACCTGAAAGCTGCTTTTTATTAAAACATACATCATTTTTAGATATCTCTACCAAGCTAATGTTAAAAAATGTATTTTTATTATATCGACTTTTATTTCGATGTACATATTTTTAATTTAAGTAACGAGTTTGTTGTCTTCATATCAGAGTTCTAATAGGTCTGATATAATCATTTTATAATGAATTATGTGTTATTACTTGATTGTCAAAAATAAATCTTATGTGGAAGCTAAGACAAATTGTAAATTGATTCGTCTAAAATTCTATAGATTTAATGAATTATATATTCAAAATACATATTTATGTAGAATTTTATCCCTATAACTTTGATTATCAATGTAGTTTTAAATAATTTTCGGAAAGTGTAGTTATTTCATACATTACTTGGTAATAAGTTGTCGTTTTTAATAACAAAAATACATTTTTTTAGTAGAATTTGCAGTCAATTGTCTATACCGCACAGTGGTATAGGAAAAAAAAAGGGAAATAATTCGGTAACTTCTAAACGGTTAATCCGATTTTAATGAAATTTGGTATGCACAAAAAGGAGGTGTTGTCGAGTTTA
>NC_060952.1:31554778-31579521 GCF_022045245.1 Lucilia cuprina
AGATAGATAGATAGATAGATAGATAGATAGATAGATAGATAGATAGATAGATAGATAGATAGATAGATAGATAGATAGATAGATAGATAGTTACATAGTTGGTTACATAGTTAGATTTTCAAGACCAATTTAAAGGAACAATATTTGTCATAAAACTAGTTTCATCGTTACTTTTCAATAACCAGTAATTTTTAATGGAGCTGGTGTAAAATATGAGAAGTCCATTAAAAACCACATTTTATTGGTTTTATTTAGTTGGATGTTATTCAACACGTTGTTATAACCTGCAACTAAAAACCATTACTATTCTTTTTTTATTTCATTTAGGTATTTTTTTTCTTTGTTTAAAGAAATAAAAATTGTTGGTTGCTTAAGCATTTTGTAACTTTTTTGTTTTTTCCTTGGTGTGAAAATGAAACAAGAGAATTGAGCTAAACTGAGATGCTTCAGTATTACTTTCGGAGTGTTTAAAGGTATTAGTGGTATCATTATTAAACTTTGTAGTTTTTGTTTTCATTTTCTTCTGATGTTCTTGAGTAGTTTCAGCTGCTATTTTTTTCGAAAGTTTTTTTTTTATTTTTCTAAATGAAATGTAATAAATTACATGCCATCATTGGGTATATTTAAGTTCTTTTTTATATACTTGCGATGAACTAAATCATTAAGTTTGTTCATTAAGGAGTTGTTTGTTTTTTCTGTTGTATGTTGCTTTTTCCCCCTTTTTTTTGTTAATTGTTACAAATTGAGTATGTGCTCATATCAATATACGTATGATTAATATTTGATTGCAATTAGTTATATATTAATTATACTTTAGGGGATTTTGTTTGATTTTCTAAAAACATGAAAAATTTGTGTTTTTTTTTGTTTTATTTCACTAGTTCATAATAATTGTTATATTAAAAACTATTTATTTATTAAAATGTATAGATAATTTCTTTTAAATAAATGGAATCATTAGTGGTAAAATGAAAACATATGAAATGGCAGGTCAAATTGTAAGGACGAGTTTTTTTGTATTTCTCATAAATGTTTATATACATTTATGAGAAATACTATCAATATAGTAGAGTATAGTTTACTTTATAAATATCCTTAATAAATTTATTTTATATTTAATTTTTTTCAACCATATATACATTTTAAAGGTTATTTTATATTTAAAACTTTTTGTAAGTATATGAAATGCCCACAAACATTTGGGTAATTGATTGCTGTCAATAACATACAATGGTTATTTTCTTTTTGTCGAATTGATATCCGTAGCCTTCATATACGAAATTTCAAAAAGCAGAGAGGAAAATATATATATATTTTTTCTTATTACACAAATTGTTGTAATACATCATTTATCAACAAATCACAAAATTATAAAAACGTAAAAATGAAAAAGTTTAAAAATAAATGATAAATTTGTAAGTTTTTATGTAAGTGATAAATGACAAGAAATTTATAAAAACTCAAGGTGAAATTTAAAACTGTAAAAGAGTTTTCATAAAATTAGAAATATGTTTAGAATTTATTAAAATTACAATTACGTATTTTTTCTCCTAAAATTAAACTATTTTTAGTATGTCAATATTTTGTCAGTTTTCATAGATATTTTCT
The DNA here is from genome assembly GCF_022045245.1 of Lucilia cuprina. Classification (NCBI taxonomy): domain Eukaryota; kingdom Metazoa; phylum Arthropoda; class Insecta; order Diptera; family Calliphoridae; genus Lucilia; species Lucilia cuprina. The sequence goes on from NC_060952.1 coordinate 31,556,387, forward strand.
ACCGAAAAGGTAAATAATACATTTAAAAGTATGTCTACTTATATCCATCAATTTATCAAATGTTATGAAAGAACATCAATTCATATGTATATAAACAAGTTTGTACCATGACTACGGATTTTATGTAAGGGTGGAAGGTAACGAATTATTTTTATACTATCCCCCATATGTATAAACAAATTCAAATTTCCTATGGAAATTTTGTTTTATAAACCTTTTACAAAATAATGTGCTGTTTACTAAAATTATAACTTTTATAAAAAGCGGTTGATATTCATCTTAAGTTTTTTTCAATCTTAGGTTTCACGGCGCTTAAAACAAAATGCAATTTTAAATCACTTTAACACTAACTATAACGTTACATCAAATCCGAAGAAATACACCTAGGCCGCAATCGGGCCTGTTGTGCACTCCTTATCATGAGAAACAAAAAAGGGAACTGAATGAATTATTTTACAGTGTTCAGAAACTCAGTATCCTGAACGTAATTCCTAAGAATCTTCCAATTAGTGTTAGTTTTTTCCGGAATAGCATCACTTCCAAGATACTTGGATCTAACTTCGACGAATACCTAACAGTGGCAAAGAAAGTGCTCCAGAGTTTCACTGTCCTCTCTGTATGCTCTACATACGTCTGAATCCGCACGTCCAATTTTGCATAAATGTGTTCGTAATCCTGTGTGTTAACTCAGAATACGTACCATCAGACTTGGTCATTTTATAAATAGTTATTGAGATTCTTCATCTGATTATGTTATCTAATTTTGTACCAATCCAATCTTTTGTTTCACTGTGCCTTCACAGAGGAAAAAACGTTTCAAAGTAATGCACGTTACCAAATTGAAACTGAAGTGTTTATAAGTTTTCAATAACATCCGTTGCTGATAGTTGTCAAATCAACAACAAAAATATAACAACAAAAAATATCAAACAGAACAATACGTCGTTGAAATGACAACGATTCGTTGTGGAAACTACAATGATGCATTGCCGAAATGATATAAAGCGTAATTGAAATGAAAACAATGCGTTGTTCCAATGACAACGATACGTTGTCATAATTACAACTGTGGTCAACATATGGTGTTGTCTAATTGTTAACAAACGTAGCAAGTTCATTTTCCAATAACAGAGACAAGTGTAAAGACAGCCTTTGAGTTAAGGCACATACGTTAAGCTGCGATTTCTTTGTTTGTAGGTCTTTACAAAAAATAATACAATAGTTTTCTTTTACTTTTTTCGAGTTTTTCCTACTATTCTAGAGTTTTTGACTTTTTTTACATTGTTTTAAAATTGTCGACTACTTTTTACTTGTTTCTATAATTTTCGAGTTTTCGACTTTTTCCGACTTTTTGACTTTTTCCGTCTTTTCGACTTTTTTCGACTTTCAGACTTTTCGATTTTTTTCACAGACGATAATCGAGTTATCGACTTTTTTGGAACAAAATAGTCGACTTCGACTTTTCGACTTTTTTCGACAAAAAGTCGATTATTCGAAAGTCGATTTATAGAACCCTATAAATGACTACATTACTTCCTCTGAAAATAAAACATTTTACGCAAAAATAATTTTCTTTTTTCAAATATCTTTTGATTTCGAGCGATAAGTTTCAATAAATTTTTTAATTTCTTCAAATTATACGTTTTTGCTGAAGTACTATTGATTTTATTAATTATCTTTATACAGTTCAAATAAAGGCTTAAAATATAGGAAAAGATGCAATGAAGTTCTTTTGGGTATCCCACAATTTATACATAAATCATCCCATAAAATGTTAAATATTACAATATCATTTGTTCATATGCAAGAACTATTTTAAATAAGTACTCTCACACAATTACCTTTTTGTGTTCAAACAAAATATTCACATACTACCATTTACGGACAAATGAAATAACGATTTAACAATGAAGATATTGTTGATGATGACGTTTAAACTGATGAATAAACTAGCATGTGTAAATGATGTAAATGTATCTGCTATATACATTTATACTACAACCATCGAATGAAAATATGTATGTTTGTATAAACGTATGCATTTTTTGTATAACTTTTTGTTTTATGTATGGAAAAAATATACGAAAATTTTTAGCAAAACCGTTAAACTATTTGTAAAAAAAATGAAATAAAAATCAATGATGAGTTGAAATATTCCTGAAAAATCAAATTGTCAATATTGAATGTCAGTCATTGAATAAGTAAAAAAATCGCAACTCTTAATATTTGTTTTGTTATTCATGCTACGAGTATTTTACCACGAACAAGCACATATATTTAATACCCTACAGTTGTTAATATGATCTAGTTAGTTTATGCTTGCAGTATGAATAAAGTCGATCACATATAGAACGATTCATTGGTTAGTGGTTGATTATCCTACCCTAGTGTGGTTGCCATCACTTAGATACACCCAATAGAGAAACTTTTTAGGCTGCCACAACAGTCCTCTAATACTATAAATGTCTAGATGATGAGTCTTTTAGTCAAGAAGTGATACTTCATGTTGACTAAACAGTTACTTCTAAAGCCAGCTTTACACGATCACACAAGTAATATGATCTGTCAAAATTTTGTGTAGAAGAGTACGGATGGGATCGTCTAAACGCAATATGTAATGAAACCATCAGACATTAAGAGAGAATACAGATGGGAAATTTGACAGTCGTATGGCTCTCTTCATTTTTTGAAATGATTCAAAAAACAAGCCGGTTTCATTAGATCAGGGATGTATTTTTATGTAAACACGTATGAAATAGTGAAACAGCTGTTTCCATCTGATATTTTAATTGTTTTATACCAATCGTGTAAACACAAAAAATATAAATCATACGACTTTTATTCTCTTTTTTTATATGGATGGAATTTCATTTTACTTTTTCATTAGACTTGTCGTACGTAAAGTGTGATCGTCTGAAGGGCCCTTAAAAATGTTTTCTAAGAAGTCATAGCAACTTTATCATCAGATCTCTCGTCAGAAAGGTCCTTCTTATACTTTCGAAAAACACAAAGAATATATTGGATCAATCTTCATAATATTTATGGATGCTCTCTCGTCAGAAATGACTCTTTTACATTATAGAAGTAGTTTTGTGCAGAATTTTTTGGATCAATTCTCTTAGAGACTCAGATACTTGATCTGCCAGCGCAATGAATAAAACTTGCCTTGGAAAATCATTGATATGTCTTATCAATACAGTGATAGCAAGATACCGTATGTAAGTCCTACGGCCACCGTTTACAATATACACTGAAAAAAAAACTAATATAGTTTTTGTAGAATTGAGATCGGGATTGATCATGCTTACATTCAAATTACACAGTTGAGACTTTGTTTCTGCAATAAAAACATACATACTAAAGTATTCAACCGATTAATCGATTAATTTTTGACGATAGATGAAAATTGTCAAATTTCAAATAACGAATAATCCGAATAATTTCTATCAATTAACCGATTAAGAAAAACTCACTATTTAGAAGTAAAATTACTTTGTATTTTCTACAAATTCAATATTTTTATAATAAATTTTCTTCTTTTCTTAATTTCTTAATCAATTTTCTATAATAAAGAACATTTATTTCATGATTTTTGATAAGAAATCATGGAAATAATTATATCGTTTTTATTTTTACAACCAGTTTTTTTGGGAACATTGTTGTGTTCTTAAGTATTTGTAATAAGTTTTCAGCAACAGTTATAGTTGAACTAGTGTTCAATGGAACGTATGAATTCTAGAACTCGTTGAAAATCTTAAAAACAGTAATGTTTTTATATAGAAAAGCATTTCACAAAAACAGGAATAATTTCTAGTATTTGATAAAAAACTAAACAAAGAATTGAAGTGAGGAAAGTGAAAATAATATTTTTTTTTATAAACCGTGCAAAAGTTATATTCAAACATGAAAAAATCTATGCGTACAGGAAACTGTCGACCATTAGTATTAACTCTGTGTACTCAGTTTTTCATGATCAGCTCTTATGCTTCTGTAAAAGGATTTTAAAGTTTTTGAGTCGAAAATGAAACCTTTTTAAATTTAATTTATTTTTCGTTTTTTCTCCAAGTGAGACAGGTAAATAATATAGATAGAATGTACAGATTCCCCGCTTTCATTTGATACCAATATTAGCATTATGAAATACATATAAATATTTAAATTTTTGGTTGGAATCCTTTAAACTTTGAAATCCTTTTATAAGGACATAAAAATCGGAGTACGCAACTCTATGTGTGAATGTGTGAATGCTTTTTTTTTAAATTGTTGCAGGGTGTATATGAAATAAATTATTCTTAAAAGCAATAATAACATCTAGTTTCCTTTTATTCGAATAACCGAATAATTTTTAATTATCCGATTATTAACCAGCTAACGTAAAACCTCAAATAATTATATGTCGAATAAACCGAATAAGACAAAAACCCGAATAATTGAATACCAGATAAATGTAAAATGAAAACCTGTTGAGAAAATTTAGAGTATTTCTGATAGATAAATACGGCGATCATAGGATATCTCATGAATAAAGCTCATCAATAACTGACCAGGAAAACAAGAGTAACTATGGAACAAATGAGATAGTCTCGCATACACCATGAGTTTCTAATGAATGCAGTGTAATATAGATCAAATTTTCAACTGCACAGCTAACGCTGATATAATATACTCGTTTCCATGGAATAATGGACGCATTATTCCACGAACAGTCATCGATTGTATAATTTATGTTGTTAAAACAACAGCAATTAATTAAGTTTTGTAAGGCGATCAAAATAACAAACATTCAATCACATCTTTTCCGAATTTCGTTTCCGCAACGATCGAGAAAAGTTATTTCCACAAAAACCGAAAGTAATGAAAAAAGAAGGAGCCATTGTGGTGTTCTGCACAATGATCAAAGGTTTGTTTTTTTTAGTGACAGACAGCCGAATTGAAATGTCAAGGAAGAAAATGTCAACTCGAATTGAAATGTAAAATATGATTGAACATTATACTCAACATAAAGTAGAGTAAAAATATGTTGCAATTTGACTGAATTTAATATTTTTACCTGTTTTATGTACTCTATATCTATATACGTAAGGTATTTAAATGAAATTGCTTTACATTTTATGTTTAAATACCAATTTAAATAAAACAACAAATATTGTGTACGAGGTCAATAAACGAATCGTTTGATATATATTTTTTTATTTATACACGATAAACAAAACAAAATAAGTAAATAAATATATTTTTATTTAGTAAAAATTTTATATAAATAAAGCGCACTTCTTTTTGAAAGGAAATTAGTGTGTTAATTGTAACTAGAGCATAAAACTTAATTGTTTTATATTAAAATTTAAAAGTCATGATCAAATTTCCTAAATGTCTGCTTATACTTTTTAATCTTTAAACAAATATGTTTTAAGTGAAAAGTTTCTTTACAAAAAATTATTTTAAACGTTAGTGTATATCTTGGCGATAAACTATAATCCGAGTTTGAAATATTGTTGCATATTTCATAAACTTAAACTTTTTGTATTAATATGTTCTTTGTTTCTTTATTTTATATTTCTCTCCTCGAATTGTAACAAACTTTTGTTTAATTTCAAAAATTACTTTTAGTAAATATATCTTTTTGTTGCTGCCTTTTTGCATAAAATATCACTACAAAAAATACCCTTAATTACTCATTAATACACTCAAGAAAAAGTTTAACATTGCTAAATATTCTTCTTCTCTTAGCCCTAATGATTTATTTAGTATTAAAAGTTTTTTGTTGTACGTTTTGTTTCGTTACAAAATGTTTTATGTTAAAAAGCTTTTAAAGCTTAATTTACAAGTTATTCAATCCTTAAAATGATATTGTATAAAAGTGAGAAATTATTAAAAAAGACAAAAAAGTTTTATAGTAATATATAAAATTTGATATGATATTACACAAAAAATTTTCAATTAACATGTTTGTGTCTTTGTTTAATTTTTATTTAAACAAATTTTATTTGTATTAATTATCTCGTTGCTTGAATCTTAAGTGTACAATTATGATTAAATGTTTAATTGATTCAATTAATTTTTTAATTGATTGAAAAACATTTTGTGGCCCACTTTTCTATTTTAGTTTCCTTTATCGTTGTGTGTAATCAATTAATAATATGATTGTTTTAATCACCTTATTATTTGATTTTTAAAAAATTCTTTACCAAACAGTTTAATTCATTTGAATAATAAATTAATAAAAAATCAATTTTATATTTATTAAATATTTAATCTATACAATTAATGCATTAATCAACGTCTCCTATCTCAATTATTGACAATAATTGTTCTGAGCAAATCGTTATTTGGAAAACAAAAATATTTTTTGTTATTTTTTCGTAAAGTCTTAAGATTTAAGAAAAGTTGCATTTTTGCAATTCATCTTTATCATCACATAGATCTGGTGCAGAGAATTAGTAACAATTAGAGTAGTCAAAAGCTGAAATTTTGTTCGATTAATCGCTCGAATAAATGAAAATTGCCAAATTTCAAATTACAAACAAATCGAATAATTTCTATAAATTAGCCGATCAATTGAAACGTAATATTTTAAAATATTTTAGGCATTTATTTTAATTTAACTACTTCTAGAATGGATTTCTTACAAAAACACTGCAGATTATCGTACTTTTTTACAGACAAATTATTTTCGTCTTTCGAATTTAATCTACATCATATTTTATTAGATTTTTTCCAGAAAAAATGTTCATTGCAAATCAAGGAACAATAATGTACACAATTACATTTAAATTGTTTTCTTTTAACAGAAAATGCGAGTAAATTTTTAGGTGAAAATGTATAAGCACTACAAGGAAATCATGAAGTGAAAATAATCGTCACTTTGGTATCCTTTTTGCAAGCGAAAGAGCCGACACTTAAAATAAAATATAGTTTTTGTCTGTCGTTTCGTAATCTATGAAGATTGATTTTCAAGTAAGACAAGAAATAGCTAGTCACCTAGACATTATGTAGCTAATGGGTAACGGGCCTTTCCGTTTGAACTACTTGCCATTGACTAAATCGGATCGGGTAGATAAAATGTTTAAAAAATAAGAAGAAAAATTGAGGCATTTACATTACATCGATAAAATCAAGAAATGTGTGCTTTTTGAAAATTTAATTTACAACACTTTAATGATTAAGCTTATACAGAATAACCAACTATATAGCACATATTTCTAAAATGACTTCAGAATTTGTATATTTTGATGTTTTCGCTTTTTTTCGTTTTTATACATTTTCAAAACTTTATTTAAAAAAAATAAAATTTACTTTTTTTATTTTTAATTTTTCTGCCTATTTTACAATTTTGAAAAAAAAATCGTTTGTAGAACTTAAAAACTGCAAAAAATACATTACTCTCACGTTTGAAATATGTTTTGTTGGGGTCCAAATGGTTTCATGTTATTTATTGGTTATCTGAACGTAAAACGGAATTCTATTAAACTAGTTCTTCAAACTATGAGATGAATCAATTATAAAAACTCTTGTAGGATGAAATATGACACTAAACATTTATTATTTCATTACAATTTTCAATGATTTTCAAAAATAAAGACCAAAGACACAAAGAAGTCTATAGAATTATTCTAAAACCATAATTAAATAAGTGCTGTAAGTACTTTGGTATGAGCTGTCTTCAAACATGTTACAGTGAATGTTTTTGTTTAGAAATTATTGAAGCCTATTGAAAATGGATAAAATCGGTCCATTATTTCGCCTAGCCCCCATACAATCGTACTCCCCGAATAGGAACTTTGAGCTCTTCGGAAGTTCTTTTTTTTTCTGGGATGCATACATTATACAGTGTTGTGACCTTAGTAGATATTGGTGTAACTTATTTATGTAAAAATTGTCCATAAAGAGTTGTTAATACGTTGAATTAGATGCAGACCTTATTGGACTGCTTTTATGTAATCTAGCCGATATGTAGTTATCATCGCAAAGTATGTTGTTCTTATTTATATAATTACACTTGAAACTCGTTACGTAGTACTTAGGTATCAACTTTGCAGAAGACATTAAATTAAACAAATTAAAAATTTTCATTTATTTTTCTTTAAAGTAACTCTAACAATCGTATTCAATTTACTTTTAATCTATTTAATAGAAAAATAAAATAATTATTTCTCTCCACAATACAATGACTTTTATGTACACTTTCTAAAGGAAATATTTTATATTTTAATTAAAAAGTCTATGTTTTTATAAATATTTAATTCTAGTCCATACAGTAAAAACAGCAGGAGTGGAAGCAAAACCTACTGCATATGTGAAATTTAATGCATGTTTGTATTTTAGAAGATTAAAGATAACAAATCTTAAATCGTCATTAGTAGAACATGATCACAAAATGCATCATAAAATGCATTTCAATTAAATCTTTCTACATTTTGTAGATTTTACAAATTTCTATGTAGAAAATCCATATAGAAATTAAAACCACATTTTGGAAAAGACCACTACCACATACACAGTATGATTGTGTGAGGTACATATATGACCTCACACATGCACATACATTTTCATATATAAATAATAATATGTATGCATTTGTATATGTATGTTAGCAACATGTTTGTTTAGATATGCGTGAGTATGTGAGTTTTTTGTTTTGTAGCAGAAATTCCTGTAGTTGGAAGTGACTGTTTTTAATTTTAAATTCCTAAACGGTTATTAAATAATCCTTTAAAGCTCAAAACGTGATGATTGATTTTAAGTGATAAATTTCTTAAGCATTTAGTTGTCAATTTGTATCAAAAAAGATACTTTGACTTCTGGTAAACTGTTGGGAGGAAAATAAACACATACACTTGTGCAGACATACGGAAATATGCTCTAAAAACAAGAGTAGTAATTTGAAAGTAGGCTTTTAGTACAAGATTTGTTTAAATCTAGATAAATCCTGAAAAACTAATTTTAAATTTGTATTTTGAAACAAACAAAGCATTAGGGGGTATAGTACGTTTAGCAAACGTATTTGCAACTCCAAATTGTCAAATATTCATCAGCTTTTTATATGGTATATATGGAATATCTCTATTACATATATTATGGTTGTGGATTTTTCTTTGTGCAGTACATTTATTGGGCGGTATTTATTTTACATATAAATTGTCCATTTAGCTTTTTTTGTGTTTATGCTATATTTTAGTTTAGCAACAAAAATGCTTTTAACCTTTGACAATTATTCTTATCAAAACAGAGAAATAAAACATATATTTAATCAGGCACTTTTTTAGTATAGAAAGATTATCATGCTAAAATCTGCAATATAATTTTTTTATTCGATAACATTTTCTATTGAACTATGTAGCTATAGCTAGTTGTATACTTTGCTACCCTTAAAAAAACTTATACTTCAATCATATGCTTATTTTTACTCTAAACACTCTAGCATTTTTTGAAATTTTTGAATCACTTTCGAGTCATTTATGACTCTTCTGCACGATTAAAATGATCAGATATTCGCTCATTTTCTGATCATAAACGATACATTCGTCGGGAGAAAATGGTACCCTATCCGCAACTCTTCTAAACGAGTCTTTTGTGGACCCCACTTCTGATCTGTTCTGACTCATTTTTTGAACTTTTTTGAGTCTTTAATGAGCTGAATTATTGGTCGTTTAAGAGTTATATTCAAATCTCATTATAGTTTTTTTGAATTATTTTTAAATTTGTTACAGATAAATATAATACAAAACAAGTCAGATTTCTATATTAGGCTGTGCCGAATCTTATATACCCTTCAAGTATGTTTTAAAAAACAGTTTTTATTTATTTTGTATCTCTGCACACATGCCGCACTTAACATACACACAAACAAATATAAACTGTACTGTTGTACTGTACTACCACCATCAAACTGTATTACCACCCTCAAACAAATATGAGCTGTATTACCAACATATTACTGTAAATTTTCAGAGGTAGTCTTAAATTTTTACCCATATCTCAGTTATTTATGGACCGATTTTGGTGATAGGAAACTTCTCGAAAGCATGTCTGACATAATTATTGAAGATTTGGATCTCGAAGTTATCTGAAGTCTTCAGAAAATTGATTTCAACAGACAGACAGACATGACACTCTTACTTCTATACTGTTAGGCTACACACTGTTTTGTTTGAACTATTTAAAGGAGATGATACACCCACTATTTTTTGTCCTACCATTTTAGCACAAAACGTTCATTTTGGAAACTGTTATAATTTTTCAAATATCCCCAGCAAAAAAGAACTTCCAAAGAAGAAAAAGAAAAAAAAAAAAGGAAAATAACTTTCAATTATTAAACAATCAAATTATTAATCAATTTAATAATGCGTTCAGCATTTACTAAAAATAACACTTTATTATCACAATTGAACATATAAAGTGTTTCACAATTTGTCAAGAATTTTAAATACGCCCTCTTTCGCTTATAAGCTATGTAGAAGATTCTGTGAAAATTTTAATAATATAGACCAACCGTCTAGACGTCTAAAGACCCTAAACAAACTCACATCATAAAAAACAGACATATTTTTAATACACACATAACTGATGTAGGGTATCGTATTGTCGACAATTTTCTTTAATTTCTTAATTTTTTTTTAGTTTTAAATCTTTCTTATTTCTAACATTTCTTAAAATTTATATTCCTTTAAAAATCCACAAATTTTAAAAAAAAAACTATTTAGTTTCGTGCTAAAAATGAATATGTTTTTCTTTTTTTCTCTTTTTTTTTCATTTGTCCACTTGAAAAGTAGTAGTTTGGTATTTCTATCATAAATCCTTGCAACAAAATCCTTGAATGTCTAAAAACTCACGTTCTTTATTATATTACTTATAAATATATTTATACCCTACAGCACTGGAGTGGGAAGGGTATATTGGGTTTGTGATAATGTTTGTAGCGCACAATAATATTTTCCAATATCGTCTTAAAATCATTTTTTGATTCAGTTTATCTATGTCTACCATATGTACATCTTGCTTTAGGTCTCCTGAATAAAGGTTTTCATGAATTTGCCTAATTTTGTAATGATCGCGCCTACCATGATCGTAGTCCTCAAACAATGAAGTTTTCACAAATAAGTTTAATGTACTATATCAATTTCAGGATAAATACATTTTATGTAAATGTAGATTCATTCACAAAATTGTATGGGAATCGGTCCAAATTTTCCTCCAATTCCAAAAAATCCTTCTAATCCTACCGTCTGTCCGTCCATATAAACCTTGTAATCAAACAACAGGCGCAATTTTGAAGATAATTGAATGAAATTATGTCATGATCTTCTATTATATAGTAGACGAAGCCTACTGAAAATGATTAACATCGGTCCATTATTTCCCCTAGCCCCCAATTCAACTGAACCCCCGAATAGAGCTTGTAAACCTTGTAATCAAACTACAGGTCGCAATTTTGGAGATAATTCAATGAAATTTGGCACATGATCTTTTATGGTACTGTAGACGAAGCTTATTGAAAATAGTTAAAATCGGTCCATTATTTTACCTAGGCCCAATAGAACTGAACCTGCCAAATTCTATATACTAGTCTTGATGATCCTGATGAACTTTATACATTTTATTCGTATACAGATGTAGGTATTATATGGTCGGCCTCGCGCGACTATAACTTCTAACTTGTTTTATTTTCTTTCTTTCTTTCATTCTTTCTTTAATAAATTTTATTTTTTTAAAAAACTTTCTGTATTTTTTACCATTTATTCGCATTCTTTTGACAACATTTATTGGATAAAATAAAACCATTTATAACAATATTGAAATGACAGTAGTAAAGTGAAATTTTCTTGGTGTACAGTGTTAGTGAAGTTAGTTGGACATACATACATAAATAGTTTTTAGTTAGAATAAAGAATATAATAAATGTTTTAAATTTAACAAAAGGTAGAACTATTGTTAATATTCCACAAAATGTTATTAATGTTCAGTGCATCTAATGGAGCTTTCATAGTTGGGGTTTTATAAACGAATAAATTATGTAATGTTACTAGAGCTATGGATGGTTATTTTAATAAAAAACAAATTGTCTTAATAATCTTTAATTTTAAAAATTAAGCAATATCCTAGCAAATATTTTCACTACAAAGTTAAATATTGATTTTCCCAAACTATATTTAAACTCTCATCAGGGTCACTCCATTGAATCTTTGTGGCTCTACTTATCGTTTCATTATTCCAACATTCTCATCCATATTTTTAATTCAGTTTTTATCGTGTCGAATGGTTTTGCGTTTGTCAGGTTAACTGCCTCGAGCTTCTTTCCCTTTAAAGCTATTACGTTAGTCCTTTCGTTGTCGAGAACTCTCGAGTAGCCTGGTTGTAAACGTTACCTATGGGAGAGTATAAAGTTAAAGCTTTTGATAATCTAATACGGTCTTATATTAAATTCTGATATCTGACTGCCGGTAAATATATTAAGTGCTGTGGGCGGCATATTTATTCTAATCCAATTTCGCGTTCCGTCATTGCTCAGATCTCTGCGATAGATTTTTGTTTCTGGGTCTTCAATAAAGATACCCAGGACTACTTTGTCCTCCAATATAGAGCCATCCGTGTAACCGTATTCCACTTGACCTAGACATTTTATCTGGGATCAGCTATTCAAAGTTTCCGACATACATATTCTGCGTTTGGTATGCGATCAGGCATAACTGATAATTGTGTATAACCGTCCAATATATCCAGTATATATGACTTGTCCTATAAACGGTTTTGGCCAGTTAGCCTAAAGTAAAAATCCGTTTGGCAGTAAACACTACCACATATTTTAAATAAGTGTCAATGGTGGAATATGTAGCAACGTTTCCAGAGCCAAATAGCATGTACGCTGAACTTCCTGTAGTAATTTAATATTACACTTTGTGTCCAAACCAGTACATTAGTTTATTGAAGCATAAGCTAGAATTACACTTTTTTAAAACCAATTTGTCAGAGTATGACTATCCTTTCCTCCTCTATGTGATGTCTCCATTTTAATTTCCGTCAAGGATTTTGTGTCTGTCATCGGTATCTTCTTGTCCAGGAAGTAAGCTTCAGTATACGTAGAAATTTTTATCTTTACTGTGAAAAGATTTCCGTCTTCGCCGGATTAACATTGAGGCCTCTTAGTAGAGCACAATTCAGGGACGTAATCAGAGCCACCTCAGCATTTCTTTACAAGTAATTTAGATCTTTTCCTTTAAAAAGTATTACGACATCGTCCATCTGTTCCTTGACATATAGTTGATCGTGTTACGAAGTACCCGGTCAAGATAAAACTGGTTTAAGGATTAAACAAGAGTATGAATGTGTATGTAATTAAAAGCGCCTTTGATATCAATGCATTCCGCCAGTGTAAACAGAAATGCTTACAAGTAAGGAGATGTAATTACTAGTTCTCTGTAACGAAGGCGTTGTGTAGGTGAAAGCAATTGCAAGTTCTTACTAATAATTTGTTGAGTATTTTACTTATTACTTAATGTCATTTAAGATTTTCATTTCTAAAATAAAAAAAATCATGCTTAAGGTTTAAATATGACAAACCATATACGTATGTATGTACATTTAAAAATAAACTCCTGTAATGATTTTTACAGGAATTGACAATGACAATTCACACTCAATAGAAGTTAAAATAACCGTATAATGGGACATTTTATTATAAATTTAATTATGTCGATTTCGACATCTGTATTCGAATATGAAAGCTTGTGGGTGGATGGATGGATAACATAATAAATTTTGTATTTATAATGATGATGATAAATTTACAACATGATTTGTTTGTTTGTTTGTTACGCACGTGTCAACAAATGGATACAAGTGTAATAATAAACTCCAACTTTTTATTCTTTATTTTGATATAATTATAAATACATGAGTTTAACATATGACATTTATTTAATTGTTTATTCCAAGATATTGTTTTAATAATATTTAAAAAAAAAGATGTTTTGTTTGCAAGTCTACCATCACAAGTTATTTTAAGACTTAATTAATTGCTCATACGCAATCATCATTAGAAAAAAACACAATAAACAAAATAAATTTTAGGGGACATGTGTATTCTTAATACCTCAAGCATGAAATTAATAGAAAGAATATGAAATGTAAAGTATGACATAAAAAGGGTTCAGAAATTTTTATTTAAATTAAGTTCTGATTTATTTTCAGTCAGTCACTGATTTACCTTCAGCTAAATCTAGAAATTTATTACAATGTATCCATTTTGAAAATAGATCCACTAAGAAGAGATTTTTTATAAAACAGTAAAGAGTAAATAATTACTAATATAGTAATTAAAGAACTTTTGGAATAATTTTAAGTACAAAATAACTTTATGATCCTGCCTGTTGAATTTTGGGTTTATATGTTCAATATTATAGAATATTAAATAAAGTACTTTACGATGTCAGAAAAAGTACCAAATAGACTCTTATTCGATTTTGGAAGGATTATAGGTAATAGAGATCTTACAATGTACATATTTTGAGAATTTTTGGTTTGAATGTAAGATATCAAATGAATTCCAAAATAAATTTTAATTTGAGCTATATTCGTTAATTTAATTGTGATTTCTTCTCTGACAAAAAATGTTACCAATTTATTTTTGAGATTAATTAAAGGTTACTTACACCCTAATAAGGTGTTGTTACAAATTAAGACGCATTACAATTGCATACAAATACGTCAATTGAAACATATAGTAAAGAGCATACGACTAGCATCAAATTCAGATCAGAAATGCACATTTATTTCTTTATTTTCAATTTATTTTAACCATCTGAACTTTTCTTACAATGCACAGTTGGGTCTCCCTAAAGAAAACATTATGGGTATGGATGGATAGAGGAAGTTTTCTAGATATGAAATAAAACGAGAAAAAGTTGGACATAATGCATTTTTTTTTGCAAAATATTTACCACAAAATTTTATAAAATTTTATTTACGAAATATTTTTATAACATTTTTATTTATATCCTAAATACTTTCGCGAACTGCTTAATTAATGCATCTTCCCAAAGAGTTTTAGATTTTCTAAGTGAAAGTTCTTCTTTTATATTGGGATCCAATTTTTGTGTCATTAATTTAGATATTTTGAAATCCGAAGAAATACATCTAGGCCTTTATGGGACCTGTCGTGCACTCCTTAACCAGTTCTTCAGGTGGGAATCGAACCCACCACCTCCGGTCTATCAGTCTGAATATATGTATATATGTATTGATTATATTTTAAATTTTAAAGTTTGATTTATACGAAGAGCAGTTTTATTTCCTATATTTTGTCACCAAACATCGCTAACATGATAAGTGGTTTATATTCCCGTTTATGTCTCTTTAAAACTTTTTAAATGATACCGATTTCTGATGACAAACAGATTATGGCTAATATTCTTGCAAAACTTATTACAATTTTAACTATTTTACTGATTATTTAAATCAATTTATTTCGTATACAATAATTTGATTTTTCAATAAAATTAACATATATTTTCATATCATGGAATCTTAGAAAAGTGAGCCTTAAAGAGCAAAAAGAAACAAACATTTCAATTTTGGTGTTACTAAGAAGATTTCAGAGTATCTCTGGGATATGGTCGCTTAATAGCTATCAGCGGCCAAATTGTACTTTTAAAGATTGCAAAAGAATATAAATACCCATAAAAATAACATTTAAAAATGTCGTTAATAATTAAATCTTTGTATGTAAAGGTGATTTAAAATAATATACAATGAATGTCGGTAGGATTGAACTTATCTTTAGGAGGTGTTTAGTAGTATAAAGGTAACATTTGATATAATTATTATATAATGCGAACTGAATTAAGTTTGAAGAACGTTGATAACAATATGTACATAAAGTATGTATGATTATGCCTTGATTCGATTCTCAGCTGCTGCTGCAGATGTGTACTCATCTGATTTTCGCTTCGGATAAGTTGGACCTATCGTACGTACGGCCTAGATCATTGCTGTGAAAATGTAAGTTGAAATTGAGTACAGACTTTGGATTCATAGCATTTGAAAAATTCCGCTGTGAATATTCATTGATATTCATTCATAAATATATTTTTTGACATTTTTTCCACGACAATAGCAAGAACAGCTATATAACACCACTTCGTGATAAACGGGTCCATAAAGAATTGGGGCCTTGGTTGGGAGTTTTATTTTAATCTCTGAGGAAAAATAGTGAACATAGAAAAAATACGTTTTAAAAAATAGGCGTATACTTAATATTTGTAATGTAAAAAAATCGTTAACAAGTATACGTATGTGTCTTTAGGTGCAATTACACTGTTATTATGATTGAAAAATTTTGACATTTGAAAGAGGTGAATAGAGCTTCAACCTTGCCTTAGAGAGTAAATTAAAATTCCAAGCTGTTTATAAGATATGAGCGTGAACCGAGGTCCCACATGTAACCCCAAAAATGTGGGACCTCGGTTCACGCCTATTTTTTAAAACGTAAAAACTTAGTTTTATTTTTTCTATGTTCACTATTTTTCCTCAGAGATTAAAATAAAACTCCCAACCAAGGCCCCAATTCTTTATGGACCCGTTTATCACGAAGTGGTGTTATATAGCTGTTCATGCTATTGTCCCAGTGTATGACATTGGGAAAAAACACGGCACTTTATTCTTTTGGGTTTACCGAAAATTTTTACCCCTAAAGATTTAGAGCTTCACTGCGGAATTTTGTTTTACTCATTAAGGCAAGAAGGTATAACTTTGAAAACTTGAAAACTTGGCGAATACTTAATATTTGTTTATCAAAAATGATTAATACGTATACGTACAGGTGCCCATAATAAAAGCAATGCATTTCAAGAATGTGAAACTTTAAATGAAAAACTAAAAGTAAAGCTTTTTTGATTTTATATGTTCATAATTATTGTTCTTTAGCACAAGAGTTTCAACTTTACTCCAGAGAGTAAACAAAAATTTCAATCGGTTTTAAAGATATGATTTTTAGAATATTATGATTTTGTGCAAAAAGTCCTAAATCTTTGGATATAAAATAAATGCATAACTTTGGACAAAACTGGTAGACATAGGTAGTGGTGTATGTACATTTATTGTTATACGGTTCGCAGCTCGACATAATGACGGACATCCTTTTAAACGACTCAGTTAGTAATTCTAAACAGATTCTCGTCTTATAAAAGCTTAGTTTATAAAATTATCCCGTACCTTTTTAATAATAACAGTTGAAAATATTCCAATATATTGGATAGAAAAATAATAAAGTGCCAGCAGTGTTTTCTGTTTGAATTTATGAATATATTTGTTTGTATTGTATATATTTAGATTTATTTATGAAAAAATTATGTTATCTAGAAAATATTATGTTTCCTCTTAATACTATACATACTCACTTTTTGTTTTGTATTTTGCAAGCCTCTGGCATTTGTGACACATTTTGTAAACTTGTTGCCAATAGAGAAAATAGTTGCAATACTTTGTAACAATAACTTGCAACAAATGTATATGTGTGATTGTTTTTTTTCTACTATTTTTGTATTATATACCAGAGTGCTCTTAGAGTATACACTGTGATATTCTTGTTGCAATAAAATGTTTGTTTCTCTTAAGAATTTTGAATACGTGTCAAACTTCTGCTTAAGGAAACAAACATGATATTTTGTTTTGTTTTTAGCGAAGGGAAAGCGTATCACATGTAAATGTTGATTAATTTAAATTTGAGTCGAAAAATTTTAACGATTTGTTTGTATATAATGTGATCATAAGCCTTATAAAAATGATCTTAATATTTAGTTTATGTATTATAAATATTGTTTTGGGATACCTTCCCATACTCCTGCTATCATTTGTTAATCTAAAGCACATGATATACGAGCATATAAATGTAATTTCAAGTTTATTTTGCCAAAATGTTTTAACCCAGTTTGTTGCCAACTAAATATCATAAAATGTAAATGTTGTTTCCTGTAAATAAATTTATTTTTGTAAAAACTATAACACACAGGAAATAAGGAATTTTAGGTTTCTTTGTATGCCTAGTCAAAGAAATCTGGTTTTAAGTGAAATTTTTATAAAGAAAATCAATTAAAATAACAATATTACTTAAGTTTAAAGTACATTTACAAAATGGAATTTAATGTTAGAAACTTTCAAAAGTTTTACTGTATTATTCATAACAATCTATCAGAGGTTTATTGAACAAATTTTGTACGAAAAAAATTGTCTAATAAACCTGTGATAAATTGTTATGAATAAAACCCTTAATGTTTATTGAAAGAGATTTAATAACTTTCTTAAACAAATCTACTTTGGATAATATGTTAAAAATAGTAAACATATTGCTAAAAAAAAATAATAATGACCATGATATTCTCATATCGATATGGATGAATTCCTTTACATTTAAATTAAAAGACAATTGATGATTTTCTTTTAAAATTAATTTTTAACACAAACATCTTTCCTTTCCATTTTGTTTCTTTACATTTCATTAATTTTCTAAAGAAATTGTAATATTCATTAGCTTATTCTACTGGAATTCGTTGTCCTTTTTCTCACAAAAACAAAATAGGGAAATAACAATAAAAAACTATAAAAAAGAAAAAGGGAAATAGACAAAAACAACAAATTGCCATTAAATTTTATAGAAATGTATAAACAGTTGTAAGAATAATTGTAACTAAACAAATAAAAGTTCTATATTCAGCTGAGCCTAGTCTAAAACACCTTTCACTATAATGTGTTCGAAAAAGTAGTATTTCATTATGAATCGATGCTTTATAAGGAACCAATCTTCATGTTATTAGAAATAAACTTCAACACTTTTATGATAGTTTTAAGTTAATTATTAACATTGAAATTATTTCAAGAAGTGGGCTTTGTATGAACCAAGTAATGCTTTGAATAATTTTTTAGTTCAAAAAGTAAGATTAATCTTACAAGTCAAGTTATCTTCAGAGCAAAATATAATTTTAAAACAATTTCTTATATGTATAAGCATTAGATTCAAATATTGCCAAACATCAGGATAATAATAATTTTACTATAATGATGTAGGGTATTAAAATGTATGTGTGTGAAAGTATTTACTGCAGACAAGGACATACAAACATATACATCTAAACAAACATATTCATGACTATAAAGTGTGTAACATATGAACTTACAATAACAACTAATAGTTGTAAAAAATAATTCTTATTAAGGCTATTCGTATTTATTAGGGATAATAAACGTGTGTAAAAGGACACATGTGCGAATTCCATAACATGGGATATGCGGTATTAAGGAGGTTAAGTTTAACCGAAATTATTAGAATAAAGGAGATTTTAAAAAGTAATGCAGAAAACTTATTAAAACTACAAAAATTACAAGTAATTATCAGAATGAAAAAAAATATAATTATAATTAATAAACTCAGATCTAGTAGAACAAGCGGGTGCCAGTAATACAAAACAATTTGAATAGAAATGCAAATAAAAAGTCTAAAAAGATCTTCAGTATGAACGCTAATAAATAGCTTTATATATTATTAGCATTTTTGCTGTTTGACCCCTAATAATTGTTTTGCAAAGTAAAAGATTAGAATGAAACTCTGTTGAACTTCTGGACGCAGAAGAATCCTTGGTATTCGTATTTTATACTTATATCTCAAGATGCAACTTATTTAGCTTGGAAATTCTAAACTTATTCCTCAAACTGCAACTCAGTCAACAGTGTGAATCTTTGCAATCGAAAATTTCGTTGCAGTAAACGGGACGGGACATCAATCAAATCGGGTTTTAAATAAGAATCGCCATACTGGCTAACTAAAAATATGGATAATATATTCATTAAGGTCACAGTTTTGTTTTTCGAGGTACTTCATCTAACGATAAAAATATTAATTTGTAATTATTAATTTGATTACTGACTGATTGATTCATCATCGCACAGCCCAAACGGCTGAACCTAGAATCATGAAATTTTTACAGTAGATGTGATTTTGGTTATGAGATCCACTAAGGAGGGATTTTTGGAAATTTGTACATTTACGGGTAAAAAGGGGAAAAACGGGTAAAACAGGTTTTCTTAATTATCTTACACAATATTAGTGATACAAGAAAAATTTTAAATGCACCTGTATCTACTCTTAAAATGAGCAGATGGATGTCTGGTACTTTTTTGAAATTCGTACTTTTAAGGGGTAAAAATGAGTAACAAAGGTGATTTTGGTACCTTTTTTTGGCCCTTTATAACTTTTGAACTAATTAACATAATCAAATTTTTCTAAATATTTTAGATACCTCTCTCAAAATTATGAGACACCTGTTTAGTACTTTTTTAAAATTCAGTCCTTTTTGGGTATAAAAGGGAGAAAACTGTATTTATGGAACTTTTTTTTAACACATTAAGAAAACTTTTTCGGTTTATTGAATTATTCCTATTAAATTACGGAGTAACTTTGTAATAATATTATTGTACTAAAATTTTTGCTATTTCACTGGGCAAAAAAAAAGTACCAAAAAGGGAAAAAAACGGGAAATTTTATTTTATTCAAACTCATTAAGCTAATTTTCATAAAATTTCAAAAAGTAGTTTATTTACTTACACAAAATGAGCTATTGGTATATTATTTTGGAATTCGAGTACTAAGGCCTATTATATAGGACCAAATTCGAGTAAATTGTTTGGTACCTTTTTGAAAACACAATTTTTCTCGAACAAAAGAATGCAGATTTGAATCGTTCGTGAATCGAGTATCTACGGAAAGGGACGTTTGGTACTTTTTGATTCATCAAATTATATTTTTTGAATTGTATATAATATTGAATACAGAAACATTAAAGTTTTTATTAAATGATGATCTATTAGAGTTATTTTATGGTACTTTTTTCAAATATTACTTTCAAAATTTTCTAATGTGGAAGCAAAATGAATGAAACTAAAAATACAAGCTTCTTACTGAATGCGAATTTAATCACGTAATATTGAACGTATAAAAGTGAAACATTAAACAATGATTAATCAATTTTAATTTTCTATATAAGTAAACAAAATTTTGTATGTGTTTCATTTAAGTTAGGGTAGCGAAGCACCCAGGGTATGCTAGTTTGAAATAAAGCTTCAAATATTGAAAATAAACCCACGATGCTATTAGATATATTGAGCGCTCATTATAAATTTTAACAAACCATAGAATCTCAGTTATCTGATTATAGATTTTTAGATTTTTACAATCCATTGATGGCTGTAATAAGTGGAACATGGATCGCAAAATATTTTCTTAAAAGTATGGAAAAGATGTTTCAGTTTCCCCTCCACTTATTTACTTTAATAAAAAGTTTTAACAAATAAGGCAGACGATATGGTACTTCATTTACTATTATATTCTCATGATAATAACAATGTCCTTTCACGCGAAGATATGTATATATTTAGTTGTTTGATTAGTGAATACCCTCACCCCATATATGTTTATATATAAAACAAAACTAAACTATAATAAACTGACGAAAAAAATCAACAAACTTTGTTGGATGTGTAGATTTAAGTGATGTGTATGTCGTTTAACATTGAGGAAATTACCGAAAAACAATTTTTACACATGATCGAAAATAGCGTTTAATGTGTATAAGCAAAAGAATATGTAGATAACTAAATGCCATACAGTAAAAAATTATTTAAATAGTTTTCTAATATGACAAAAACTAAATTGGTTTAAAAATTGTTAAAACTATAGTGTTAAATATTATACTGTATAAATCATATGTTCAGTAATAGCTATTATACTGCAAATTGTTATTCCAAAAACAATTTCATCCAGCTCTTGTTGAGGGTTAAAAACATTCCATAGTAATGAATCCTTATACATCAAACAAAAAAACCTTATGTAAAATTTCTTTTAAACGTCTTTTGAACACTTTATCTTAAAATCATTTATCTTTACCATATCATATGTTGTATTCTCTCTTCAACTTGTAACTGTAGAGAGAATTGTGTTTAAATGTTGTGAGAAAAAAAGACAAAAATATTGTTTATATGTTGACATTTATACATACTACACTCACTCATTGACATACTTTGATGAAATGAAAACTAGACCCATCATCAATTTTAAAAACCAACATTTGTATGCTTCTCAATCACAAAATAATGACAAATTGATTGATGACCAAAGATGCTTTTTAAAAATGAAAATATTTGAAAATTAATAGGATATTAAGGATTTCGAAAAACAAAACTTTAGGGAGTTAAGTATGTTTGGATACAAAGAAAGACATTATTTTGTCGAGTTGTTATAAATATTTTTTTATAATTTGATAAAATTAATATTTATAGTTTTTAGAGAGAGAGATTCGGTTAGTGGTTCATAGAATTTGACTGTGAGTCTTTGTTGTTCTAATGAAAGCTTTAGACTGTATCTATCTTTACTAGCATGTGGACATTATTTAGTTTATTAGTTAGTAAGAAGAAGAGTTTATGTCAAGAAATAAAGAAAAGCATTTTCCAAGACATGTCAGAAAGAACTATCGGTCTCGAAGAACAGCTTAGGAATCCTTTGTAGAAATACCTTTCAATCAATGCGTAAAATGTATTTAATATAATATTCTACAAACTTCTCGCAGGAGTTTTTTTTGGCCAATTTAATGGTTGAGGGGGTTTGTGACACCCATTTCTAAAAAAAAAATTAAATATATATTATGGACCCTGCAAATTATTTAAAATTTGGGTAATGAGTATAATATGTAAAGTTGTTGTAAAAGTTCGACTATGACCGATAGTTCTTTCCTGAAATAAAAAACTTTCGGTCAATACAGCTGTCGCTGGGTTGACAATCATTGGTCGAGTATGACTCGGATCGTTCCGGAGCATAGATCCAATTGTTGTGGAAACGTCATTGTTTGATAAAAAGTATTAGTTAGTTATTTGTTAGTTAGTTAGTTAGTTTGTTAGTTAGTTTGTTAGTTTGTTAGTTAGTTTGTTAGTTAGTTAGTTTGTTAGTTTGTTAGTTTGTTAGTTTGTTAGTTTGTTAGTTTGTTAGTTTGTTTGTTTGTTAGTTTGTTAGTTTGTTAGTTTGTTAGTTTGTTAGTTTGTTAGTTTGTTAGTTTGTTAGTTTGTTAGTTTGTTAGTTTGTTAGTTTGTTAGTTTGTTAGTTT
>NC_060952.1:31579621-31582536 GCF_022045245.1 Lucilia cuprina
GTTTGTTAGTTTGTTAGTTTGTTAGTTTGTTAGTTTGTTAGTTTGTTAGTTTGTTAGTTTGTTAGTTTGTTAGTTTGTTAGTTTGTTAATTTGTTAGTTTGTTAGTTTTTTGGTTAGTTAGTTAGTTATTTAGTAAATTAGTTAATTAGTTAGTTAGTTAGTTAATTAGTTACTTAGTTAGTTAGTTAGTTAGTTATTAGTAAGTTAGTAAGTTGGTGAGTTACTTCACTTCACTCGCATTTTAACTCATTACTTTCAACACGTTAATGTCATTGAAGGCAAGTACTTCTACGTTAGCTTACAAATAAAGAGTTAAAAAAGGTATATTTGCTTACAAAGAAGTTGTTGATAATAGTTTTCAGATGTAAATTTAATGTTGTTTTCTTTTCTATAAAACACAATTAAATAAAATGTGCAAACGAAATGACAAAGTCGATAAAAAAGTACTTCTATATTTGATTAAAGGAAAGTCATTACTCGAGTACTTCAAAGTAATGCAGACGTTAAGTAGTAGTCATTGAAAAGTCAGAGGTTATGGAAGTACAACCCATTACCGAGTTTTTCCTGGGATACACATTGATATGTATATGTTCTCTTTAAATTACATTCTCTCACACTTGTTTCCCCACTGCTGCACAAAATAAACTTCAATCAATTGCTATGTTGAACAAACACATAAAACATATATTTCATAAGAAATTTCTCAAATTAGCTAAGATTAAATCAATGTCGCAATACATATAATCGCATTAATGTCGCGTTATCATAAATATCATGATGGTATTTAAAATCTGCAATAAAATCTGTATGTGTGTGTGTGTTTGTTGTCACTAACAAACATTGGCAAGCTTAACTAACTAAACGTTTATAAAAAGACTTGACTGACAGGCATTTACGACTGCATATTGTAAAATTTTACATTATAAATGCCCCATCTACCCGCACCACCTTTATCAAGATGCCACAACTGCGTAAACAACTGTGTTCACCTATTGCTCTGGCAACAACAGTTGAAACGACATATAAAATTATTAGCTTCCGTTTATATACATATATATTCTTTTTTATATACAGATAATAAAATAACTCACGTTCTTCTTTCTATTTCATTCCATAAAAATACCAACCATTCCTTTCATTCTATTGCGAAACACGTAAGATTTAATAGTACAACGACAAAAAAATATGTAAGAAAATAAAACAGAAAATATGATAAAATTATATGTAAGAGGAAAAAGAAAAAAAGGAAAACCATTTTTTACAAGCTACATGTACTTCGATTAAATATGTATAGATAGGATGTAAATATGCAACGCAGCCACATGCAATATGCGACAAATTATATGAGGTGGAAAAAATATATTTATAAAAAAAAAAAACACAAATTATATATAAAAGTAATAATATTAAATTATGGCCAATAAAGTAAATCGAATAAATGAAATTTATTTATGTTCTTGTTAAAGGTAAACGTGAATGTTAGCTTTTTCTAATAGAGTGTTTTCCTCTTTAATTAGACATTTGTTGGAAATATTCTAATACACGTCATGATCTTTCTAGGAATTAGTTGTATATAAATTTAAATTTATCTGATGTTTGTCAGGGAATTAGTAGAAAAAGCTTGACCCGAAAGAGAAATGAATTTAATGTTTTTCTTCTAAAGATGCTAAATATCGGAAATATTATGTGGATATTTTAAAATTTCCCAGTCTCCCTTTGGAGATATTACTGTAAATCGAATATACATCCTTAATATAAACACAGTGATAATTTGGGCGTAATATCATGGTCACGCCTACTTTATTTACTAATTTTGATTTACATCTTATCTGTTGTAAATAAAATCTGTTATAAAACAAAATTAATTTTTAACTTCTTATTTGTAAGTACTTATTTAACTTGTGATTTTTAAGCAAGTGCGGCAAGTACTTGTCTCCAATGCCGTTACCATGTTAAAATATTAAACTCATAACTTTCTCTTATAATTTTTTGCTGAATAAGTCTGGATAACTGTTAGATCTTAACTTATAAAAATTACAAAGCATGTAGATATTACTAAAGGTAAAACGTTTATAAATGTGTATACGCCAAAATAAAGTGTGTGGTGAAGTAATATCCACAAAAAGTTTAGTTTTGTGCATGAAAGGGTTAAGGACTCTATTGACTCTAACGATATTTCTGTTCTTAACACTATGAAGCTGTTATATATATTGCTCATTTCACTTAGAACACAATCAATTTTTGATTAAATAAGTTCAATATTTTTTCTAAAAAAATATTTCTTGAATTATTTTTCAAATACAATTGCCTCTTCTAATTAATTAATTTTTTACTAATTGTTTATTTACCATTTTTTCTACACTAAATTTAACTTTCTAATCAATACTTTTTCTTTTGTTCCAGGTACGTACTTTATAACTCTTCAACAAGGTAATTGCGTTTATTTTTTCTTAAATTAATTAATATTTATTTCATTTATTTCCACTCTCAATCAATTAGCCAAAAACTTAAATAAGCATTTCATTTATTTATTTATTATTATTATTTGATAATTTAAAGACAATTACACAGGAAAACATAAAGTTCTATAAAACTAAGTTTTGCAGATTTTTATTGACATAATAGAACATTTAACGAAAATATGGACCGAAAATCAGTATTCATGGGGTATGGTTGTATGGCGGGTAGGCGAAATAAGGGACCAAAAGAAAAGTATGAGCAAAATGTCATTGAATTATCTTTAAAATTGCGACCTTATAGGTACACACAAGGTTTACACGAACAAAGAGACTGATTGATTGATTGATTAATTGACTGATAGACAGACAGGCAGATAGATAGATAGATAGATAGATAGATAGATAGATAGATAGATAGATAGATAGATAGATAGATAGATAGATAATTAGATAGAT
>NC_060952.1:31582636-31754484 GCF_022045245.1 Lucilia cuprina
GATAGATAGATAGATAGATAGATAGATAGATAGATAGATAGATAGATAGATAGATAGATAGATAGATAGATAGATAGATAGATAGATAGATAGATAAATTGATAGACAGACGGGCAGGCAGACAGACAGACAGATGGATGTATCAAAATCGACTAAAAAAGTGATTGATTGGTACACTTTAAGATGGTGTAGTACTAAAATTTTTGGCTGTTACAAACATCAGCACAAACGAATAATACCCTGCCCACTATAGTGGTGTAGGGTGTAATAATAAAAACTATAGTTAAAAATCGTTTTCACTGTAAAAATATTAATATTTGTGTTGATGAAGAATTTATAAAGGTCTGAATTTTAATTAAATTTTGTTGTCCTGTGTTAATTTTTTAAATTAAACATTAGTTTGTTCGCTTACTCACTCAGTCAGTCATTCATTTACAAAATACTTGATAATTGTTAACAACTTCAAAAACCAATTTATTCTTGTGAAGTTTCACCTTAAGATGCCGTTGTTGTCGCTGTTATTATTATTATTCTGTTGTTGATGATAATGTTGTTGTTGTTGTTGTTGCCACTAATGAGCGTAAAATTTTGATAAACTTAAGAACATTAATTAACTGTTTTGTTGTGTGCCACAATAACAACAGCATCAACGGCAATGACAACAACAATTACACTAACAACAATATTACTAACTAACCCTCCCTAATGACATGTGAAATTGACAGTTTTAATAGCACTTATTTTTACTGAATTGCTTTAACAAAGAAAGCCAAAGTTGCTTAAATGAAAATATTTATTATATTTTAATAATACTTAATGAAAATTATAATAATTTATAAACTTAAAATTTTAAGTAATTGTCATTAGTTATATATAACATTTAAAGAAATATTTTGTATAACAAATGATTGGTTTTCTAAAATAATTTAACAGTTCGTACAATTTCGTACGAAAAAATTTCGTGTTGCAAAACTATGAAGTATTTCGTATAATGTAAAAAATTTTTGGTATATCTAAGACATGGGTTATTTTAAGTATAAGATCTTAAATTCCTATTAGGTTTATTTTTTAAATACAAGGATAATGTGTTTAAAAAAATATGTTTTTCTTATAATTTATTTCAAACTAATTCTTGTGAATCTTTTAAAAACCACCCACAAAAACATAATCATGACTTGCTATATGTGTGAGTGTGTGTCAGTAGACAATACGATATGTGTGCATTCACGTATGCATACATATCGTTTATTTAACTTAATAGTGATCTATTTAAAATATACTAAATCCTGTCAAAGTGCATGGTAAGACACAATGTTCATGAGACTAATAAATAGTCCCTATCGAGAGATTATATTAAGAAGTCTCTATCTTAAATAACACAAGTTTTGAGGAGTGCAAAAAACTCTTAATTTGCTGAAATAGGGAAAAATGGACACTTTAGCTGTTTTTCGTGTCAGAAATATGTATTAGCAAAGCTTAATTTCGAAAATTGAACTCGAGAAAAGAAGAAAAAAGTTGCCTTCATACGAGACATGCCACGCACAACTGTTTGCCAATTTTTCTAAACGTTGAATAGTTTTCCAGATATAAGAAACATTTTTACGCACTGTCACCCATTTTTCCTTAAATGTTCACATAAACATCAAAGTTCTGTAAAATTTCCAAGTTTTAGATTTAATAGTTTCCAAGATATACGAATTTGTGTATTTAATTCATATAAAAAGTTCCAAGTTCCCCTAATAAAGGTCCACCCAGTATTGCTAAAATGTTCAGAGGGATTTTAAAGTTCTTTGTACAAAATTTTAAGATTCTAGCTCCTAAAGTTTTCCAGATAAAAGAATTTTTGTATTAAATGGCCCCTTAAGTTAAAGTTTTTCATTTTAAAATTCTGGCTCTAATAGTTTACGAGATAAACAATTTTCATACCCTACACCACCTTAGTGGAGAGTCTATATTGGGTTTGTGCTGATGCTTGTTAAGGTATACCATTTTCTAATATAATTTAGCTATGTCCGTCCGTCTCTTTGTCTGTCCGTCCGTCTCTAAAACTCACCCCCCAAATTGCAAGTAATGATCGGATTCAAAAAGGAGCTTTAATTCGGTTAGTAACATATTTCCCTTAATGAATCCTGCTACTAACCAAAATATCGAAAATTTCGTAGTTTCCAATGATTTCGCATTCTCATGTTGAATTGAAAAATACCTCAAATTCTTGATTTTGAACTTCTGTATTATATGCTCAGTTAAAAAACATAATTTCTAAACTGAATCATATGGAACACATTCATGAAAAGCTTCGGTGAACAAGCGGTTTACTTTAGAGACTCTTCTAAATTGCATAATTTTTTCAGTCGAACACATTTCAAATTTAATACTAGATTTTAGTACGTTATGTGACAGTGTGTGAAGTACTACGTTTTTTTAGATATTAATAAAATGTTTCTAAAATAAATTAAATTAAGTTAGGACACTATTAAATTGAATGAGCGATATGTCTGTGTGGATAATTTCACTATAATTTATATGCAAATTACACAGTTTCTTTCTTTCGCATACAATACGATTTTTTGTGCATTATTTTTTCTCTGTTATAAAACCAATCAAGCTGAAAAGAATATGATAAGGAAATTATTCAGTTTTGTGTAAAAAAAATCAAAATTTTTTCTTGTTTTTTTTTAGGAAAGCTTATGATATTTAAAAAAATATTTTTCCATAATTATTAAAAAATATTGATAATAAAAAACAAAGTTTTAATTGTAATATACATATATACAATTATATAAATGGTTTGTTATAAGAAAAATATGTATATATGTTTGTTTTTTAAAATGCACAAGTCAACTACAATATCTAAACTAGTATTTGTTGTTTTTTCTTACTAATGCGATTACAAAGATTCATTTTCATTTCAATGATTTTTGCCAAAATAATAAAAAAAGGAAAAACTATTTATTTTGCAAATTATAAACAGATTTATTTTTTTTTCTACAACAACTAAATTAAGCTAAATTTATTTTTGTAAAGTGAACTAGAAAAAAACTTGTTATTTAAATTTATTAACTTTATTCAAATAAAAAAAGTTGTTTTCTTTTCATAAACTTAATAATACCACTAGATAAACATATCGTCTTTTTCATATACCCATGGGCGTATGAGTGTTATTTTTTTAAGATGTAAATTTATTCAGTATACGTTTGAGTGTCTCGACATAAACTTTTAACCAATTTTATTTTTACAAACAATGGATAAAAAATAAGAAGTATATACATATTTTTATAAAGTTTATAATAAAATAAAAAATTTAATAAAAATGTATGAAAATAGAAACAATATTTGAAAAGCATTTAAATATATCATTTCTATCGTTAAATTGAAAACTAAATTGGAAATAATACATCCATAATAGTCTAGTCTATAGTCTAGTCAATAGTCTAGTCAATAGTCTAGTCTATAGTCCAGTCAATAGTCTAGTCTATAGTCTAGTCTATAGTCTAATCTATAGTCTAGTCTATAGTCTAGTCTATAGTCTAGTCTATAGTCTAGTCTATAGTCTAGTCTATAGTCTAGTCTATAGTCTAGTCTATAGTCTAGTCTATAGTCTAGTCTATAGTCTAGTCTATAGTCTAGTCTATAGTCTAGTCTATAGTCTAGTCTATAGTCTAGTCTATAGTCTAGTCTATAGTCTGGTCTACAGTCTAGTCTATAGTTATTAAATAATTTTTTGGGGATGTTTACTGGCAACTATATTGATGGTTCATATAAAGATTTAATTTTTATGACCATGAACACTTTTATAACAAATGTATATTATTTTATGGTTTTGGTCATATTTTCGATAATTTTTTTTTTAATTTTTATAAAAAACTTACTTCTTAGTTTTTCCCCTTTTTAAAAGATTTAAAGTCTTACAGTAAAAAATCATTTTGTACATATTCGTGTTACTGCTTAAAATATCTCTATATACTCTATTGCAAAGACTTATTTATAAAAAAAAAAACTTTTGTTGAACTTTGTTATTATTGTTTTCCCTTTGCAATGACTGGCCCCAAAATAAATGTTAAGAAAAGAAAAACAGAGAGATTTGATTGAAAAAATAAAAGTACTTTTTAAGTCAATTTGAACAAACTAAAACCCTAAAAATCGACTCAAAGTTTGAAAATAAAAAAAGAAAAATATATTAAATTTAATATTAAGAAAATAAATATATAAAATATGTATATTTTATTTAATATTTAACATAAAAACTGCACATACAATTATTTTTAAATAAATTTAAAAAATATTAAATAAATATTTAGATTTCTATACAATATGTGTATTTAAACATACACACATGCTTACGCACTCTTCGAAATGAATGCTTAAAAAAACAAAAGAAAATAATTTTAATTAATTTTACTGTTGGTTGCTGTTGCTATTTTAGATTTTGTTGTTGCTTCATTATGGTTGAATAAATCTTTCTTATAAAACACAATTAAAATACAAATATTATTTTGAATATTTGAAGAAAAAAATTGAATCTACCTGAAATATATGTACTCATTTTCTATGCATAATTTAAATACCCTACAATTTGGTATTTAAAGTAAACAAATTTGAGTTTTTTATCTTTATTATATTTTCGTGGGTTTATTTATACCATATTTTAAACAAATTTAAATCTGTTATTTAATTTAAATTTAACACAAAAATTTCTATTATTTTATCATCTGATGTGTAAAGCCTTTCGAGGACATGTTCTACCGACTATAAGTTTCATTTCTTGTTTAATTGTACATTAGTGTATCTTAAGGTGTCCAGCAGTTTCACATAGAGTCTGTGTATTCTACTAGTTTGACTCGAATTTATATATTTTTAGGTTATTTTGATATTTTAGTGTAGAGATAAAATAAAATCTCTTTAGTGTTTCAAAGTGATCAAAACAATTGATCTAATGACAGTGGTTAATTAACCCAATACAAATAATGGGTTTCAAAGAATTCAGTAATAAAAGTATAGAGTATGATTGTAGTCTCTAAAAGATCAATTTTGATATATTCGTTATGTTAAGTCTGAGTAATAGGTTAAATATCTAGCTCATGACTAACACCTAAAACTGCAGGATATATTTAGTTTTGTTAGTACATATTTGTTTATGTTAAAATATATTATGTGTTCCAATTAAACAGCATCTAAATACCTTTCAATAGCATATCACACATATACAAATGTTAACAGTATAGGCAAATATTATTAAAACTAATTCAAGCATTAAGCTATTGTATTTCCTTAGAGTTATAGTCAAATATCAGATTAGATAAAGTTTTTATATCGAAAAATATAAATTATTTTTTGAATTTTATTTAAAAAGACTAAAGAAGGTTAGTTAGTTTGAAAAGATTATGTATATACATCAAATCCGAGGAAATACACCTAGACCTCTATCAGGCCTGTTGTGCGCTCCTTACCCAGTGCATCAGGTGGGAATCGAACCCATTACCTCCGGTCTACCAGACTAGAACCCTAACCACTAACCTACCGGAGGCCATCTTGTTGGAGTGAGCCAAAAGAAATTTCTTTAACAATAAATTTTTTCCACTATACATGTCCTTATTTCTAACAACCAGTACTGTAGTTAAAATAATAAACATATATAAGTATATGAGCAATTATCAAAATTTTTTAATTTTAGAGTTAAAAAAAGAAATTTGATGGCCCATTTAAGATATATTGTGTGAATATAAACAGACCCTAATATGTGATGAATTCGGTCGCGTTAAACATTTTGATAGAGGGACGCAAAAGTTATAGCGGTTTTCATTTAAATATTTAAAAAAAAATTCTTAAAAATTGCACAATTTTGTAAAAGTAATTCAAATTTAACGCATTAAATACATATCATATGATTTATTTTAAAATGTTTTAAAAATAAACAGTAAGAAATTTAATTTAAGTTATTTTTTAATTTGTTGGCCTTTGTTTTTTTGAAAAATCGCGAATTAGTAAAATTTAAGAAATGTTTTGTGTTCATAATCCTGAAAAAAAATTTGTTTGACATTTCATTCTTACCAAAGTTATTAACAATTTAGTTCAATTTCAAATAAAATTAAAAAACTTTGATAATTGCTCATATATGTACCTAGTACATACACATGAATTGCTTTGCTTATCTACTTGTTATGATTGTTTTGATTTTATACATCTATGATTTTCTCTGAATAAAATATGTATGTTTATGTAAGTGTATTTCTGAAAACACATACATACAAATACACGTATTATTTGAACAATGCACCGTGGAACGGTTTTCTGATAGAAAAAAGTAAAGCTTTGAGGGATTACTCCATTATAGAACTCTAGTAATAAAAATTTTTCTATTGTGTTTTTACAAATATTTATATGAATTTTAGATGATGGTATTAATAATTATAAAATGTCCTTTGTATTTTTTTTACCTTATCATCCACACTGTCTTGTATTTATATATCTAAAAGAACACGCACACACAAATTTCTTATTTGCAAATTGAAGTAAAACCGAATCAACCGTATTTCACATGAATAATTTTTAAATAAATAAACTTCAATTAAGTACGTATTTCACATATAAATTTTCAATTAATTAACAATGATTTAAATAAATGTATGTTTTTTTTTAAACTTTAAAAATCTAAGATTTTAACATATTTTATATAAGACCGATGTGTGTTCAAACATGTAATAATAATCTTCTTAAATATAATACATTTCCAAATAATTTTGGAAAATGATTTATACAACATTATATTTTGTCTTAAAGCTTCTTTGAAAATAATGAAGACACATAAATGGCACTTATTGTTTAAGTAAGAGGTTAGCAATATTGAACTAAAACTTAAAGATTTCCGTCTACTAAGTTTAATAGGACGGATAGCAAACTGTGGATATTTATTAGGATTTAAAGGAACAAATGTTTTTATTTAAAAGGAACGAACGATCTAACGAACGAACTAACTAACTAAAACTAACTAACTAACTAACTAACTTACTAACTTACTAACTTACTAACTTACTAACTTACTAACTTACTAACTTACTAACTTACTAACTTACTAACTTACTAACTTACTAACTTACTAACTTACTAACTTACTAACTAACTAACTAACTAACTTACTAACTAACTAACTAACTAACTAACTAACTAACTAACTAACTAACGAACTAACTAACTAACTAACTAACTAACTAACTAACTAACTAACTAACTAACTTACTAACTAACTAACTAACTAACTAACTAACTAACTAACTAACTAACAAACTAACTACTCTCGACCGCGTGCAGGAGAGGGCGAAGGTACTTATCGGTGACAGTAGGGTATCCAACTCTATTGATTCACTGAAGCATCGTCGCAACGTGGGGTGTATTTCACTGTTCTATCGATAGTACAATGGAATGTGTTCCTTTGAAATTAGGGAACTTCTTCCCGATACCACTAACTAACTAACTAACTACTCTCGACCGCGTGCAGGAGAGGGCGAAGGTACTTATCGGTGACAGTAGGGTATCCAACTCTATTGATTCACTAGAGCACCGTCGCAACGTGGGATGTATTTCACTGTTCTATCGATACTACAATGGAATGTGTTCCTTTGAAATTAGGGAACTTGTTCCGATACCCGTATATTCTTGCGCAACACACGTCTTTCTTTAAGAACACACCCATTTGGCCAGTGGACCGCATAACACATGAATAAGGAAAATTCATTCTTCAGTAGCACTGTTCGTATGTGGAATAAACTTCCTGCAGAGGTATTCCCTGCCACTTTCGATATAAGAAGATTTTAATCAAATGTCCACAAACACTACTCCCTATATCCTCCTTCCCGCAATCTATTTTTCTAGTTCCAAGGCAATGCTTCGCATAAGTAGGGGTCATCCCCTGAGTGCTGGTCCAAATAAAATAATAAAAAAACAAACTAACTTACTAAATATCTAACGAAAACAAAATTCAATATCGAAATTTCTTCACAACAGTTTTTGGTCGCTATAGATCGTGCGTGCGATAATACTATTCTAAGTTTCGTTTCCATAGGTTGACTCGAATTTTTGCATATATCTTCCTTGTTATGGGCGTATTCTAAATTCCGTTTGCGGAGGTTGTCTCGAATTTTTGCATATATCTATGTACGTTGCTTATGGGCGAATTTTGTTGATTTTAAATAGGAAACTTCTGACATTTTTTTAAAGATTTGGATCTTGAAGATATCTGAAATCTTTAGACAACTTATTTTTACAGACAGACGGACGGACATGGTTTCATCGACTCTGCTAACTTTATAGTCGGTCGAAAAATTATATTGTGGCAATTACAAACGGAATGACAAACTTCTTACGATGGTTAAGGGTATGGCAAATAAACCTAGCCTAACCATTGATGTTGAATTTTTCCTTATTTTTTCCTTAAACATATTTTTTGATTTTTTGATATATATGGGGGCTAGGGTCAAATATAAACCAATCCTAACAAAATTTGGTAGAGAGGTTTTTGTTAACATTAAAGTTAATTATGACAAATTTCATTCGTTCATAAAAGAATTAACGACGTTCAAGCATTTACAAAAGGGGGGATTATTGCAATGTCATATGTGCTTGTATAACAAGAAATTGTGCATAGCATATTTGGTTAATATGGGGGCTAGGAGAAATACTGTACTGATATCAACCAATAAGTTGCGTCAAAACTAATGCGTGTACCAAATTTCACCCAATTATCTTTAAAATTTTAACCTGCAATGTAAGATTACAAATCTTACATAGGCAGAGGAACATGGCTTAATCGACTCAGAAATTCTGAGCCGATTGGTGTACTTAAAGATGTGTATAATAAGCGGCTTATTATTCTATCCTTCCACATGAGAATTGTAGGGTATATAGTTGTTTATATAAACCTCTTTATATTATCTTACTAAGTGTTGAATTTATATTTATATTTAATAATTAAAATATAACAAATATTACTGCTAACTTACTAATTACAATTTATTTCAATATTGAACAATTCAATTATATTTAGTTTCTGGGAAATGTTTTTAATTCATTAAGGAATTAATGAGAAAAATTTTGTTATGAAAATAACTTAAAGTTTGTTTTGGCAATATCTGCCCACTATTTCACCTTGGTAGCATATTTGTTCAATTACAAGTAACATACCTATAATGTGCAATTGTAGTTGAAGTTTTTAAAATTACAAATATTTTAAATCAATTTCAATCCGACACAACCCATAAACACTTACTTTGAAATTAGATTGATAATCGATTTTTCCCGGTTTTAAAAAAGTTAACCGATTTAAGTACTAATTTTGTGTAATTTTCTTAAATTACTTGAGCAAAAAATGCAACTCTTTGAAATAATATTATTATGTTGGAATTATTGCTAAAAATTGTAATTTTCCCGAAAACCTTCAAATTCACAACTTTCGGAGGTATCGAGCACATTCGTTTTGTATAAAATAATATTTCTACATATTGGTTAACAATTATAACTTTGAAAAATTGTTATGAATAAGGTCTTTAATGTTTAATATTTTCTGCCTAATTCATAAACATTTATCAAAGGTTAATAGAACACATTTTGTATGAAAATTTGATTTATAAACCTTTGATAAAATTTTATGAATAATACCCTATTTATTTATAAATTAATACTGCATTAGATACAAAATATTTGATCAAAATTAAATAAAATATTTGAAACATGTACGAAAGTATAGTCGGGCTTGGCCGACTAAGTATATGATACCCTACAACAGTTATGCATATTAAATGTGATTTATTTTTCATAAGAAAGCATTTATCTTGATTCCGATTTATTTAAGAAATTTATTGAAGAAAAACTTATTTTCTAAAAGAGGCTCTATAAGGAGATAGGAGCAAATGTGGACCGATCCCGATAAAATGGGCTAATATATATAATATTTGTCTGTGCAAAATTAAATTGCAATAACAGTGGTAATAAATGAATTACGGATATTCAAGTCACTTTCTGAAAGGAGCTTTGTGTGGGGGCTAAGGTCAAATAAAGTCCGATCATTTTGAAATTTGGCAAGGTTATCAAGGCTTGTATAAAACTTAGTTGAGCGAACTTTCATAGATTTTACATAATTATGAGCTCAATAGCCCATTTCGGGGGTTCAGTTGTATAGGGGCTAGGTGAAATAATGGAACGATTTTAACTATGGGCTTTGTCCTTGGGTCAAAACAAACGTGTATTTCAAATTTCATCAAATTATCTTAAAAATTGCAATCTGAACTTTGATAACAACGTTTACATGAACACACGGACGGATGGACGGACGGACTTCGTTAAATCGACTCAGAAAATGATTCTGAGTCGATCGGTATACTTTAAGGTGGGTATAGTACTAATATTTTAATGCATTACAAACATCAGCACAAACGCATAATACCCTTCCCACTATAGTGGTGTATAAAAATTCCATACATGTTTATAAAATATTTATATATTTTACGCTTAGATGAATCATAAATGAAGATATTTTAAGAATGTTTAATAAAATAATTCTTTCCAAGTTAAAAAATAAATATTTTATGATCTAGTTTATTAACAAACAAATTATGCAAAAAATAAGATAATAATTATGCAAAGAATAATTATATATCTAATTGTATGCAAATATATTTATATTTAAATATATGCTCTGAAAACATCTGCTTAAAATGTAGTTTATTTTTAATATTAAATCAATTATGCTGTATATGACCATCATTATAATAAATACACTTACTTATCCTTACACGTACACAACTGAATTCGTAAAATATATGTAGAAAATTCATTACCCTGCAGTTTTTACATACATTTTTTATTAAATAGTTATTGTTTTTTAATTATTCTTCGTTACCTCAAGTGTTTATATTTAATCAATAGAAATTCACCAGTTTAAAGCCTTGAAAGTGGGTTAATGGGTAACTAGTGCTTTAGTAGCTTGAACATACATACGTTGGGTTTATCCTCATCAGAACAATATTTACAATTCTATACATTGTCACATATTATTCTATACATGAACTTTTGTACGTGTATATTGTATTTCTGCAATTACATTAACAATATACATGTGGACGTAATTTCCTGTAGTTCGGAGTGACTGTACCGAGCTATAAATTTGGTTAAAAAGTTAGCTATATATTTGTAAATTACGTAATATTTGTTATTCTTGATAATTAGCATCGTTTAAGGTGAAGGGTTTTTGAGAAATATTTTATACATATTCCTTCTAAACGATGAGTAGTAATGTAGTAAACACGAGAGAAATAAAAACATTCCTTCCTTTAGTTAGTTATGATCATTAAAGTAATTTTCTAAAGGGATCTAAGCGAAATCGTGGACCAATACCAAACAAACTGCATCAATTCAAAATTTCAGACAGATAGCTACATCGGGCGCACATGGCTAGAACGTCTTAGAATTTAATAAGGACCCTGAATATATCTCAGACTAGTATTTCGATGTTACATCTTTTTTGATGATAGATGTAAAAAAGTTGCAACTCGGGACACTCTACTATATATATTTACATATAGAAAATATTCATATATAAATACGAATGTACATACATATGTATGTATGTAAGCGTGTGTTGTATAACATACTATTATTGTCATGTTAAACATTAAATTTATGTGGTTTGAAATAACTCGTTAACATTAATGTACCTTTATTTACAATACACTAGTTAAATATATGGGGATACAAGGGTGTCTTTTATAACAAATATTCGATTTTGCAATAATAATAATAATGAATGGGTACAGAAAAAAATTACATTACTTCAACAAAACCTAGATGGCTGGATCATCTCTAATTTCTTGTTGACACTACGCGATCCATTGATCATATACTTATTTTAAGAACTTTGTTTCTTGATCACCAAAATGGCTTTCTCGGACTTGCTTAGCTGCAACACTAGAGCTAAAATTACCAATAGTTTCATTTTAATTCTAATTGGTTCCATTGGTTTTACTTGAAGACTTAGTTTGATAAGCAATCATTAATAATTACTCACGTCACGACTTTTCCTATGCAATTCCAAAGCCAAATGTATGTCACAGTTTCAAGCAATGTAGTTAAAATAAAATTGATAATCGTCAAGAATAACATAAATCCTATCAAACCACTATCCTAGTATGCCTTTGATCATCATTCCCTGCATTTTAGCTTCATAGCTATTGATATCACACAACTAAAAGATTAAATAAAATTACTATGTTCAGGGCACCTTGGAGCATTGTACAAGCATCGACATGCGACAAAAAGTTAATGTTATCTTATTATCTAGTAAACTAGCATCAAATTTAAAACGTCATACCATCAGACCTCGATAGATTTTAGACTCAGAAAATCAACTACCTTTGCGATACCGGTTAGTGATAGGCCACAACAATGCATTCTTCGACTATCATAATACTAACCTCAGACTTGCTCATTTTGAGAAAATTTCACGTTTTTTATCTTCAGGAAAATATCATAGGATATTTGTGGTTTGTATACCGTTTCATTGTTCCAAGATGCCTTATGATATCATCTCACCTATAGCTTTAATTGCGTCGAGTGTTTTTGGGTTCATCGGGTTAACTACCTCCAGCTCATTTAAAGCTATTACACTCGACCTTTCGTTACCGACTTCCCTCGTTGCCGAGTGTCCTGTAACCCATATGATGTAAATCTTACTTCTAGGATGAAGCTTTCTTAATATCCAATACGGTCTTACATTTAATTCTATCACCTAAAATCGCCTAAATTGCCTACTGGCTGTCAGTAAATATGTTAATCCCTAATGGATCAATATTTATTTCAACCCAATTTACAAATTTCTGTTTCTGGATCTTGAATATATAAAATTCTCTTAGAACTTTTCATAAATATATAGTTAAGATCGAACGGGTTGACGCAGTTCATCTACACCATTAACACTCAATAATTATAATATGTATTTTTAGTATCACAACCATTCACCGGATGGACTCAGTAATAGCTAAATAATGTAAAATTTAATATGATTAGCAAGTATTGATTGTATGTTCTGGATATATATTTTAAGTGATTAATTCATCGTCGATTTCCTATACCTTTTTCTGAATTGAATTATATTCGATTTTGCGCAACAAATATTAGTCAAATGAAGAAAAATTTGGTTTAGAAAAGAGGTTGGGTTTATGTTTACAATTGAAACGTAATCATCTGGCCCGATTTTCGCAAATCATTATATATACTATCAGTTTTTAAGGTATATTAGTATATGTTCGAAACACGTCATATGTTGCAAATATATGACGAATAACGCATTTTTAAGTTATCAGCAATCTTGACCCTTGCTGATATATAAAGAAACCTAATTATTCTTTCTTTTCTTCTTTCTTCTTCAGCATTTTCCCCATTACCTCCAGTTACTGATCTTAGGGAACACCCTTTAAAACAATTGAATTTGCATTTATATAAATGTATAATTTACAACTTGCGTTGTGCTTTTTTTTTTGCTAAAGGTAATGCAATGTGTGTGAAAAAAATCCTAAAATTTAAACGCAATGCGCAATAAAGTAATATATTTATACACAACTGAAATAGATATATTGTTTTAAAAAATTTCAAATTTATATTAAATTAAAAATAATTGACATTTAATTTCTAAAGTGTGAGCTAACGAATGTAAACCATACTGCAGCGATGGATATGTAATTTAAATATTTTTTTATATATCCTACACGTCTATAGTGGGAAGGGAATTATGCGTTTGTGCTGATGTTTGCAACACATAAAAATATTTCTTCTACACATTCCTTAAAGTATACCAAAAGGCTCAGCATCACTTTCTGAATCGATTTAGCTATGTCCGTCCTTCCGTAATTTTTAAGATAATTTGATGAAATTTGCCACATACTCGTTTGAAACTCTTTTGACAAACTGAAACTCCTCTACCAAAATTTATATGGATAGACCCATACCTTACCTTTATATAAGCTCTCTTGAAGAAAATCTCTTATTTTTTATACCCACCATCAAAAATATGTGGGTATATTAATTTGTCATTCCGTTTGTAACACATCGAAATATTGGTCATAGACCCACAAAAGTATATATATTTTCTGGGTCCTCATTAAATTCTACGACGATCTAGTCATGTCTGTCTGTCCGTGCGTCCGTCCGTCTGTCTGTTCAAAGCACAATAGAGTCCGAATGGAAAGAGCTACAGAGTTGAAATTTCAAATAAATATTTCTTATAGGTAAGGTTTGTTTGGTATTGAAAATGTTCAATATCTGTTCACGTTTTCGGATAGCCCCCATACAAGTGGCCCTTCGAATAACAGCTTTAACAGTCATAACTTGATTAGCAATGAAATTTGACATAAGTAAGTTACTTAGGATCGATCCATAATTGACGATACCTATCTATATAAGGTTCCTTTCAGAAAATTACTTTAACGCGTTAAATTAAGTTGCATTCGAGTCGAACGAGGTAAAATTATAAAATTGTTAATTTATAAAAAAATCCAGAATTAAGGTAGAAATAATCCACATTTTAAACATATCATATGATCGAAATTGGAAAAAATGTTCACATTACTAATAGCTGAATACAATATAGAATATCTTCCACATGAATCTTTCTAATATAAAACTTTTAACATTATTGTTAGATTTTTTATGTCTTTTTTTCTAATAAATTCCAAATAAATAAATCAATTTTTTATTATTTTATACATATTATATATATATTTATATTTTTCATTTCTCAAAATAAAAAGAATTTGTAAGAAAGAACTTAATCAAAATTTAATACACAATATCAGCAGTACGAGTGATACGTGCTACAATGTTAGACAAAAATTGCAAGCACAAGAAAAATATCTATACGCTTCATAGTAAACTATTATTGCAAAAGAATAGAAAAAACAGGAGCGTATACGCATTTGAATCCTTTAAAATTGTCTAAAGTTGTCACAGTTCTAATATATAATTCTTATAACTTGAATTTTGTTTCAATATTTTTCTAAACTAAACATTTAAAGCCTTCTCTGTTACATGACCATGATGATGCTTCAACAACAACTTCATGTTGTTGTTGCTGTCGATAACGATTGTCATAACAAAAATTGACAATTATAGAGTCAATAAAGCTTATGACAATATGTTGTTGCTATTGCAGTTGTTGGTACTTATTGCTTAAAAAAAAAAAAAACTATACACAATTTATGTGGAAAAACATAAATTGCAACAGTTGCACTCGTTTTGACTGCAATATTGTAAAATAGAAACAAATATTTTATAATTTTTTTTTCTCTTTTTCATAAAATTTTTTTATATTAAATTTCTTATTTTTTATAGTTTTATTTGAATCCTTTTTCCCTACTTACAATATCTATACTTAATATGATTTTTGGCCCTAAAAGAATTTCGTTAGTTATTGTAGTTGTATGTTAGTTGCTACACTTCTGTTATCATATTCACATTCATAACTTGTATTCCCCTTTGGAGCTTTATCTATAATACACTAAACAATGTTGTCAATTTGTGTCATGGCATATACATTTCAGTTCATTTTATAAAAGTCATCTCTACAACTTCATCATCATCCACATTATACTCATCCTGTGCCGTAAAGCTATTACAAAAGTTGCTGGGGGAGTAGAAGTTTCCATTTAAAACCGGATGTTCGTTACATAAATTTTAGGGCCACCACCCATTTAAAATGACCTGGTCATTTGTGCGTACTTCCTGTTGTTGATTTTTTTATTTTTGAAGTTTTATTTTTCTTTTTTTGTGATTTATTAGAATATTGATTATTAAAAATATAAATTTTTAAAAATTTATATCAAATGTGAATGAAAATGTATATATATGTTAAGTAAGGTTAGTTTTAAAGGGCAGAAACTCACTTGTAGCTTACATTTGTTCATTTAACTACTGATCCCGTTGTGATATCTAATTTCTTATTATATTATACTACTATATTGAGGAGGGTATTATGCGTTTGTGCTGATGTTTGTAACACCCAAAAATATTGGTTCTATACTGACCTTAAAGTCGATTTAGCTATGTCGATCCGTCCGTCCGCTATGTCCCTCTGTCTCTGTGTCCATGTTAACATTGTGCGCACTCTGCAGTTCGCATTTTTTTAATAGATAAAAGATAATTTGATTAAATTTGTGACCAAGGACAAACGCTATTGAAAATGGTTGAAATCGGTCCATTATTTCGTCTAGCACCCATACAACCGTACACACCGAATAGAGCCTTTGGACTTGTCATGATAAAATAACTAATTAAAGAAGCACTGAGTAAGAGAATAGACTTTGTCGAACAAAAAAGTTGTTATTTACCCAAAAAGTAAGTACTTACACTTTACTTCAATATCACTTGCCTACTTATCGAGTAAGTAAAGATTTTGCTGTGAACTTACTGCTCCCAAATTTAAACTTGTTTCATTGATAAAATAGTGAACATCTTTAATATATATCCCAGATAGGGGCCTCATATCTGTAAGTGAGGTAGTACCGAAATGATATTTTCTTAATTCGGCAAAGTTTTAAAGGTCTCTAGTCTTCTCGAATGAACGCTTACAATATGACGGGATCACTAACGTTTTTATTGCCGATGCAATTTCAACCAAAGTTCCCGATAATCTGGCAAAATCCAATGTTTCCGTTCTTTTCAGTCGTCTATGACCCTCAAATGACAGCAACTCCCTGGCAAGGGGATTTGGGTGATCTATTAGTTTCGACAAGTAGGTTAAACAAGAGGATTATGGGAACATTGAGATCCCTAAGAATATTACTATTGAGAATGTACCACAGGGCACCTGTTATTGACTTTAACTGACTTCTTTCTTTGTAATTTTTCAACATTAGATGAGGAGGCTGTTCCCCACAGTTGAATGCCGTATAGCCATATCGGTTTTTTAACTGTTTTGTACAAAAGCTTTTGTACTCCAAATCTAGAGCTGAACGTGGTCCAATTAGCCAATACATTTGAGCTGACTTTAATTTTATTTGTGTAACCTTGGCTTCAATGTAGTGAGTCCATGTTAAGCGGCGACCAAGGTGCATACCCAGATATCTCACATGGTTTTGTTCAGGAATTTTTATATTGTTTATCTGTACGGGAGAACAATTTTCTCATCTTAAAGTAAATGTAACGTGAGTACATTTTGTTACATTGACCTTTATTTTCCATTTGTCCAGCCAATTTCCCAATTCGCCGATGTAAAGCCGGAGTTGTTCAGAAGCTATTGAAGGGTTATCATGTATACTTACAAAAGCGATATCATCCGCAAATGTAGATGTGTGAGTCAGTGCGCTCGTTGGCATATCTTCAGTAGATTTTTTCGACGTGAAGAAGTCACATATAGATATAAGTGGCCAAAAAAAAAAATGTGGGCGATAATATCATGACCACGCCCACATTATTATTTGGATTTTATTTATAAGTTTTGAGAATTATCTTTTGATCATTGCTACAAAAAAACATAGAAAACCATAATTAAGCTTAACAAAGTGTTTGTCGATGTTTGATTGTGGGCATTTAAAAAAAAACTTTGTACAGTTTATTCTATGTTAAATGTAGGAGTGTCCTTATTATAATTAAGTCTACTTATTTAAAGTATATATGTTTACATAGAGGTCATCTCATACTAATATAAAATCTCAGTTATGAGATTTCAACTTTAAAGTGTCAATTATTACGTATGAAAATCTGTTAGCAAAAGCTCTACTTTTTATCACAATTTCGTTTTGAGTGTGTTTTTACAAAAATATCAATCATATACATATGTACATTAAGGTGGCCCCAAAATGGAAGTTGCTGTTGTTCCCACCGATAATAAAAATTTAGTTCATTTTATGATACCATTTCTCAAAATGTTTGTCCTTTCTTCAATATTTGGCGAGCTAGATCTAAGGATAAAAAGGTCCTTTGAAGGTTTTTATAAGTTTTTTAATATCTCTGGCAAATTTAGTACCATATGAAAGGCTTTCGAGAGACGATGACGTTACACAATTTTGTATACAACTCAAAAGTTATTATAAGTTTTGTAATTTTTCAGAAAATTTTAAGCTTTTTTATAGCTTTATTAACAACTCACTAATTATTGACACCAAAAAAAATTTTGAGAAACGGTATCCTAGAATTAATCAATGTTAGTCGAGAACATCAACACCTTATTTTTCCTCCATACAAAAGGGGGCCTCCCTTATGTACATGTGTATTTCACCCATAATAAAAATTATTATTATTTAATTTAATCATATGTATACATACAATTGTTTTGTTTTATT
The DNA here is from genome assembly GCF_022045245.1 of Lucilia cuprina. Classification (NCBI taxonomy): domain Eukaryota; kingdom Metazoa; phylum Arthropoda; class Insecta; order Diptera; family Calliphoridae; genus Lucilia; species Lucilia cuprina. Next base: position 31,600,954 of record NC_060952.1, read on the forward strand.
ACTTTTGCAATTAATTTATAAATTGCGGCAGAACAAAAGTTTTCACACAATTACACACATTCTTAAGTAGATAAATGATTAAACAATTGAATAAATAATTAAAATGTTAATATTTTAATTTGGCTGATATCGTTGTCAAAGTCTTTTTCGGTCTATGATTTAGATTGCTTTTAAATCAAACGATGTTAATTGAATTAGGCATTTCGATAAGGGTACAAGTCCATTTATACATAATTTTCAGGAAAAAAATCATTTGTTGTGGTCAATCTTGAAATTTAATGATTACATGTAATTGAAGTTTCGGCTATAACAATAACTTGTAATTGATGATTTTCAAATTGCAATTACTTTTAATAGAAAAATGTCCCATTACAGTTACTTGTATACCAAATTTAAGATTACAATTTATAATTTATATTAGTAAACTTCAATAAAAAGTAAATGTGATAAGGAAAACTTTAATTACAATGACAACTAAATGTAATTGTTTTTTGGACAATTAGTTACACATTACTAGTAAGTAGATGAGTCAATTAAAAATGTAATAAAATTTTAAAATATTTTTAAATATAGTTTTCGTAATTGTTTTTGTTTTTAACAGGTTTTCATTAAAATTTTATCAACTTAACTACATTTATTGTTGATGTAGTTACTTTATAATTTTTATAATACTTATTTTTTTTTTTTTTTTTTTTTAATTTTGCCATATTAACGCTTTCGTATTAATTCATTGAATTAAAGATATATATGTATGTAGGTATGTATATGTGAACATTGTTGGTACATATGTATTGTATATTTACACAGACACTTGAACTTTCAAGGAGTTTTTCATACCCAGCAAATATAAAGTCAAAAGTTTGAAATGTTATTATTTTTAAATTGTTGTTATATTGAGTTTTAGTTATTTCGTTTCTTACACTTAACTATTAACTAAAGTATATATTTTTGATCATTATTTAATTACAAGACAATCTAGCAATATTTTCCCGCCTTTTTTTCATTTGAAATCAAACTAGGGACCTCACGTTAGTTTACAAATATCTTGCAAAATTCTGCATTTAACAATTATTGATCCATTATTGACCATATCGTACAAATAACCTCCCTTCATGTAACTCTTTTAGAAAAAAATCAGTTTATTGTTAATAAATCATTCGAATTAATACAATTTTGTTCTTATTGAAAATATTGGTCACCTTTAAAAATTCTGTTCGGTTCATTATTAACTCTAGCCCCATCAAACTTGGGGCTTAGTCCATAAATAGGAGCACCTAATTTAATAAAGGTATAAACATATTGATCATACAACCATCTTGCTTTGGTTAAGTAATAATAATCTGTCACTGTGTCCATGTCAATCTTATGTACATGCTACAGGTCACAATATTTTTTTATATAATTTTCTTTAAGCCCAAGTATAGTAGGTTGAAATAGGTCAATTTTTTACCTCACCCCATACAGACGGTACTTGAGCTCATTATCTTAAATATTTTGTATATCTAGAATGTTAAATATTTCATTTAAAAAAGTAAATCATATTCTTAACGCCTTACTTTCTGGTATAGGGTATCATATGGACGGCCCTGCACGACTATAGATTTTTTCTTGTAATATTTATTATCGTTATATTGGGAATGAATTTCAGTTTAAAGTTTAATGTTTTTCGGGTGGAAACAAAGAATAAAAATAATTTGCAAAGAAGTAAAAAGGAAGTAGAATTTACTCTATGGAAAAAGTGAAAAAGAAGTAAAATTTACTCTATGGAAGTACTGAAAAAGACGTGAAGAATTGATAATTTTAACACAGGTTTGCCACAAGAGTAATGCTTTTTTTATTCAATATTTTCAAATTTAATACTTCTTAAGTAATTTCCAAGAAGTATTTTTTATGTTGTTTTTTTTAATTATTTTGAAGTAGAATTGTAGTATTATAGAAGACAACTAATATGACTTAAATATATAAAAAAAGAACTTCCAAAGAAGCGAAAAAGAAATAGAATTCTCTCCATTGAAGTACTGAAAAAGATCTGAAGAAATGATGATTTTAATACAGGTTTGTCATAGGATGAATGTTCTTTTTATTTGATTCCAAAATCACTACATCTGAAGTCATTCTCAGGAAGTAATTTTTATGTTACTTTTTTTGAAGTTGTTAGGAAGTGAAACTGCACTATTATAGAAAACAACTAATTTGACTTAAATAATATTAACAAAAATTACGCGCATTTATCAATCAACAAAAAAAAATTCAGTTCAAAAAATATACTTTCAATTTTAAACGAAAGTGGATTTTTTCCCTTCTTCGGAAGTCAATAAACATAAGTTCCATGGAAGGTAAACAAATTCACTTAGAGCTACTTTTGAAGTGATGATAAATGTTATTCTTTTGGAAGAAATTCGTTTTATTTTTGGGAAGGTAATTAGACACATCAATAAATACCTAGCAGAAAAAGAACTTCCAAAACAGCGAAAAAGAAGTAGGATTTACTCTATGGAAGTAATGAAAAAAAAACTTACAGAAGTGATGATTTTAACACAGTCTTGTTATGGGAAGGAAGTCTGTTTTATTTGGTTTCAAAATCACTACTTCTGAAGTCATTCTAAAGAGTAATTTGTATGTATATGTTTAGTAGGCCCAATCAATCAAGGGCCTATCCTTATAAAATTTTACAAAGAGATTAAGGTTCCTATGAAGTAAGTTTGTGCTGAATTTCACCGCTATATTAGTGCGAAATTTCAGCTTATTTGGCTATATCCATTTGGACACTTTCGTGCTTCAACAGACAGACAGACGGACAGGCATGGCTATATCGTCTTAGAATATAATAAGGACCCAAAATATATATTCTTTTCTGGGTTTTAGATGAATATTACAATATGTTTCAAACGGAATGACAAAAACAATATAACTCTATAATTTTTGATGGTGGGTAAAAAAAATATACACTAACAATGGAAATTGACACATATCTGAGCAAAATCTTCACTTACCCGGTAAGTAGACAAGTAATATTAGAGAAAAGTGTAAGTAGTTACTTTTTGGGTGAATAACTACTTATTTTTTTTTGACGATGACCAAAAAATAACTGTTTACAAATCTGCTTACCCGACTTTTCCGGATTTAAAACTGGTTTTACAGTTATTTTTTATGTTTGCTAGTCTATACTCTTACTCAATTCCCATTAAAAGGTAATTTTATCATTTTATCTGGAATGGTTTCCACACAAATGTAAATATCGACATTTCTTGAAAGATCTTCCAAAATGGACTACGGTTAGAAACACTAACTAATTCCCTATTAGACATACGCTATAGACATTTGACTACAAATTCTGTAAAAAACAATATTTTATGTTATTGATAACGACGACTTATTTCATATATTACCAAGTAATATATGAAATAAGTACATTACCTATAATACTCATTACCAAAATTTTAAAATATTTTATTGGCATAATACAAAAGCCCAATAGAAACATGATTTAAATCACTTCGCTTCGTCGGTAGTTATTTTTTTGCTGGGATATATGTAGAGCCGATATAGATATGAAAAAGTAACACTGAAATATTGTTGTTACTTTGTAAATATATGCAGTAGGGTGGGCCCATTTATATCGAAAAAAAAAACTTGATTTTCCACCTAAAAAATCACGCTTCATTGTACTTTAAGTACTTTTTTGTCTTGATAACAACATCAACATCATATGGTACCTAATTTTCAGATATTCTGAAAAATGGCCATGTAATTTTGTAGAAATAAAACGCTGAAATTCTAAAGTTCTTTTCAATTATGTTATGAACGTAAATAGTAATATGTCCTTATTATTAAAGAATTTATATTTCACTTATTTAATTAGAAATTTCAATTATGTTATGAACGTAAATAGTAATATGTCTTTATTATTAAACAATTTATATTTCACTTATTTAATTAGAAATTTAAATTAATTATGTAGGGGGTTTTCCTCCAGAAATTGTATAATATGTATCATTTAAATTGTCACTTTTTATCACATTTCCATATCAGCTCTTTTTCACTTATTGTTCTTTTTTTGTTGGCATGTTTAAATGAAGAATATCTCGTAAAAAAATCATCCGATTCAATGTGTGGATAAACGGATTATTGATTGCATTTTTCATTACGCACATTAATACAGACATTTTACTAGCATACACACACAAAGATCGTCCAAGTCCACTCATTTACTTTTATGCCCTGTAGTTCGGAATGACTGTTCAATAGTTTTACCTATAGTCAGTTGATTTTGCATCAATAGCAATACAAATTACAATTAAATGATAAATTGATTATTAAATTTCTTTCTATATTACAAAGAGTTTAAATAATTGAAAAGTATACGAATATGAATCAATAAATGCTTTTCAAAAATGGTACCTTTAATCCTTGTAAAACTTTTGGGATTCTCACAAGTATTTACACATAAATACACAATTATTTATATCTGTATGTGTACTTGTTGTTGTGTATTGAATTTCAATTTTCTCCTTTTTTGCGCTTTCCCGCACTTTTTACATTTGCTACGTCGCCAATGGGCACTTAATTTGCAACAATTTTTTATTTAAAAATTATTTTTTTCTGTTCTCACAGATTTTTTTACAATTTTGTTCGAACGAATAAACGTAAAGGAATGAATGACTCTAAATGTGTGAATAACTGAATGAATGAATAAATGATCGAATGATGGAATGAATGAATGAATCAATGGATGGATGGCTGGCTGGCTGGATGTTTTGGGTTTGGTTTTCGGTTTTATATGAATGGGCTAAATATAATTAAATTAAAAATTGTTTAATGTGTGCAATAAAAAATTAAATATCATTTAAAACATTTGGGTCAATATAAACTACAAAAATCTGCAACAAACCTACAACAACAAGAATTACAAGCAAAGAATATTAAAGTTATAACATTTAAATTAATAAAATTATTTTGCTATTAACTCTTTGTATTTACATTTTTCGCTTATTTTTCGGTTTAATCAGCTTGATAATTTTAATCAACATAAAATGGATTTTATTGTAAATTTTGGTTTTTGTGGAAAATATTCATTATATGTAAATGAGTGTTTCGAATTATAATGTAGTGTCATCTGAAGTGCTGATTTCGAATATGGAAGAAAATAAAACAAAGTACTTCCAAAAGAATAACATTTACCACCACTTCAAAAGTAGCACTAAGTGAATATGTTTACCTTCTATGGAAGTGGTGTTTATTGACTTCCAAAAAAAGCGAAATAAATCCAATTTTGTTTAAAATGGAAGGTATAGTTTCTTCTACCCTTCACCACTTTAGTGGTATGACTGTAAAGAGTTTTAACGTAAGTACCTACCTCGACGGCCTTATCTCACGGTGGTCTTTTTCATCCACTGGGTAGACTTGAGAACGGTCTACCATCGCCCCTTTGTTCTTCAATGAAAAACTCTGGTGGCAATTTTTGTACATTGGCTTTGACCGGTCCATGCCCAAGTACTTTGCTGGAGTGCTCGAGCTATCTAATCTCTGACCATTGAATGGCCTCTGTTGATTCGGCAACAGCACCTAGAGACGTAACCGGTGGACCGAAGTACGATCCATCAATAAGTCGTAGACAATTAATACCAACTCATTTCCAACACTTAGTCACACATTCGCTCCTCTGTGGGTTATCTGTTGTTTTCGGCAACAGCACCGAACTTATCCCGAAATATTGACTATTATTATAATGCTTTAGTCTTTTAACCGCCACTTACTCTCCCCGCAAATTAGGGTTTAAACCACAGCCACTACGTTGGTCCCGAAGGAATCTTAACCAACTGACCAGCCAGGACATAGTCCTGTGGGCAACTGGCCACTCGTAGTACCAGATTATGCGATGCGATGGTCTGACCTCTGGCAATCTATGCAAGGATTAAGCCAAGCAGTAGACTGTAACCAATTTTTCAGTCCCTGCCAGACTGGAACTATTGGCCACCTCTTTATACCCCGGTATTGCAATAACACCAAGACGAAGGTCTCGCCAAAGTAACATGCCCCAGGGGGAAAGTGGGGAGGGTATATTAGGTTTGTGCTGATGTTTGTAACGCACAATAATATTGGTCCTATATCCACCTTAAAGTATACCAATCGGCTCAGAATCATTTGCTGAGTCGATTTCGCTATGTCCGTCCATCCATGTAAGCATTGTAATCAAACTACAGGTCGCAATTTTGAAGATAATTCAATGAAATTTGGTATGTTTAATATAAGGAGTGAGATCGAAAAATTCTTAACACACGTTTTTCATTACATTTGTCAACCAAAGTATTATTTGATTTTTTTTTTGATCAACTTACCTTTGAAAAACATGTCAGTTATTATGTGTAATGTCAATTATATTAATTTTTTTGTTAATCTGATTAAAATGAGTGATCAGAAAAAAGTGCGTACTGAAATTATTAAATATTTTCAACTAAACCCAACTTGGTCTTACAAAAAGTTGGCCAAGCATACAAAGGTCTGCCGTCAAACTGTTTCCAATGTTATTAAACAGTACCGGGAGAACTTGTCAGTTGATAGAAAACCTGGTTCAGGTAGAAGGAATGGTCCACATGATGTTTCTAAAGCCAAAAAATAGAAAGCATTTTCAAAAGAGCTCCCAACACATCCGGTAGGAAAGCAGCTCGGTTAGCTCAGTGCTCGGACTATAGCAGACAAAATTTCCCAGAAAGTTCTTGGTATGGCAAGCAATATGCAGTTGCGCAAAAGAAGCCAATCATTTGTTACAACGGGCTCTATAAATACCGAAATTTACATCAAGGAATGTCACTATGGTAAACAAGCCCTTGAGTGGTACAAGAACAATAATGTGGTATTTGTACCAAGAGAGGCAAATCCTCCAAACTGCCCGGAGCTAAGGCCAGTGGAGAGATATTGGGCTCTTGTTAAAAAAGAATTGAAGAGTACAAAAAAGGTGTCCAAAAGTGTGGTAGATTTTAAACGGAGATGGACTACATGTTCGAGCAAAGTGACAGAAAGCACTATAAAAACGTTAATGGAAGGGTTTCCGAAAAGGGTTCAAAATTTCATCACTAGTGATTAAAACTATAAAAATATTTTTTTTTAGTAAATTGTAATAATAATTTGAATCAAATAAAAAAAAATAAAGCAGTAAGTTTAGTGGTTTCTTTTTTATAAACATATATGTAAGTTAAGAATTTTTCGATCTCACTCCTTACTCGTATATCGACAAAAAGCTGCAAAACCAAGTTCTATACTAGCCCTCATGAACTTTGTAATTATACAGATGAAGGGTATTATATGGTCGGCCTCGCCCGCCTATAACATCTTACTTGTTTTGTGCTGAAATTTTTTGAATTTTATTTTGGAGTTGATTTATAAACGCGTGTAGTTTATTTATTTATGTTAATATTAAGTCAAATCAGTTGTATTCTATAATAATAATTTCACTTCCCAATAACTTCCAAAAAAGACGTAAAAATTACTTCCTAATAATGACTTCAGATGCAATGAATTTGGAATCAAATAAAAAGGTCATCCCTTGTGTGAGAAGCTTGTTAAAATCATAACATCTTCAGGTCTTTTTCAGTATTTCCATGAAGTAAAATCTACTTTTAGCTTCTTAAGAAGTTTTTTCTTTTTTTTTGCTGGGCACCTTTGAAAGTTTTTGCTGGGTATACCTGAATTTTTAGTGGCCATATATTTATAGCCTATATAACCATAGTGGGGAGGGTATAATGCGTTTGCGTTGATGTTTGTAACAAACACAAATATTGGTCCAACCTTAAAATATAGCTATCGACTTGTGATGACCTTCTGAGTTGAATTAGCTGCGTCAGTCTTTCTGTCTGTGTGTCTATGTGAAGCTTGTGAGCACGCTACAGGTCGCAATTTTAAAAATAATTTGATGAAATTGAACACATAGTCTTCCTTTGGCCAAAGACGAAGAATATTGACAATGGTGATAATCGATCCATTACCGTACAACCCCCTAATAGGGTTTTTGAGCTCGTAGTGATATTAAATGTTTTCATATGTCATTAAAAATAAGTTACCGCAGTCTTCAAAATTTCAGTGACAAAAGTCCGCCTCAATTTTTAGTATTTAGACAGCCGATGTGTATACAATTTAAGTAACATATATTTATCATTTTAACAACCCTTGTTGACATTTTTACAACGCATCGTTGTAATTGCAACAACAATTTCGTTTAAACTATGTGTCCTTACTACAACACAACGTTCAGTTGTTTTAGAATTTTTTATATAATCTAAGAATTGATCGGGTCTGATTTTGTTTAACAAACCTTTTATATAAATTTAACACTTGATGAAGGGTAAGAAAATATAATATGTATATATGTAATTTACTTATTTGAGTTGGATTTGTATTAATTTACCACTGGTTACTGCTTCAGCTAATAAAAGCTTTTATAACTGTTTTATCGACACAATTGTGTTATGTTAGATTTATGGTTGTTGAATTGGCTAAACCTTATAATTCAACGTTTTTTGCACATACAAAAATAACTCTTTTAAAGCTACGAAATTTGGTTTAAAGGATTTTACTAATTTTACATCTTTTATGAAACAAGTCAAGTTTGAAAGCTAAGTACTTCCAAGTTCGCTCGAAAAAAGGGAGTTAAAGAAGTACTTGTTATTTTTCTTACAAAAAAGTTGTTAAATAAGTTGTTTTTCTTTTAATAATAACAAAAAGAGCCAGCGATAACACAAACCAAGGACATCGGATGATTAGTTAACACTACATCACTGTTTTAGGCCCTTTTTTGACCATAGCCCCTATGGAAAACTTCCTTTAAAATTTGACTTAAATGTGCATAATTCTATTCGACGGTAAATGGCTTAAGTCTATCTGATGAAAGGTGTATTTCAACTTAATGGTTTTTATGAAAACTGAATCTCATTTTATTTTTGGAACAGGTGTAGGGTATTATATGGTCGGCCTCGTCCGACTCTTATTTCTTACTTGTTTTGTTTTCATTTTTGCAAAAGACAATTCTTTAAACAGTCAGCAATTTTTTTATATTAGATTAAAATAAAGTCATAACTAGAGTACTTCCAAGTAATGCAGACGGTAAGGATTAGTCATTGAAAAGTAGGTAGTTATGTTAATAGAACTTATTACCAAGTTATAATATATATAATAATATAATATATATTAGATGAACAAAAAAGGTGGTATATATTTGGCAAGAGTATATGAATTTAAGTTAGTTAGTTACTTAGTTAGTTAGTTAATTAGTTGGTTAAATAGTTAGTTAGGTAGTTAGTTAGTTGGTTAAATAGTTAGTGAGATAGTTATTTAGTTAGTTAGTTACTTAGTTAGTTAGTTAGTTAGTTAGTTAGTTAGTTAGTTAGTTAGTTAGTAAGTAAGTTAGTTAGTTAGAGTTTAGAGGTTAGATAAAATTTGTGAAATACAAACATATGTGCAGTGTATGCATGTACATTATGGTGGATCCAAAATGGAAGTTGCTGACGTTTTCAACGAAAATAAAAATTTAGTTTATTTTAAGATACTATTTCCTAAAAATTTTGTCCTTTCGTCAATACTTGGCGAGCTAGTTAGTTAGTTAGCTCGTAGTTCGTTAGTTAGTTAGTTAGTTAGTTAGTTAGTTAGTTAGTTAGTTAGTTAGTTAGTTAGTTAGTTAGAGTTTAGAGGTTAGATAGAATTTGTTAGAAGAACAATTCAGAAGGAACAAGAAGTATATATTTATGTTGTAACCGTTTCATACATAACAAAATATAATTCGTAGACTTAAATAAAATTTGTGAAATACAAACATATGTGCAGTGTATGCATATACATTAGGGTGGCTCCAAAATGGCAGTTGCTGACGTTTTCAACGAAAATAAAAATTTCGTTTTAAAATACAATTTCCTAAAAATTTTGTCCTTTCGTCAATACTTGGCGAGCTAGATCAATGGATAAATACATCCTTGTCGAAGGTTTTTATAACTTTGTTTAATAGTCAGTCAAATAAACCATATGCATATTTAGTATCATATGAAAGGTCTGAAATGAGAGACGATTACAATGGCATTACACAATTTTGTATATAACTCAAAAATTATTACAAAATTTTTAATAATTGGGAGAATTTTTAGATTATTATTTTATTTTCGTAGAATTATTTAATGTAATTAATTAAAATTATTACATTATAAACCTCATAAACAATTTATCCTGCATTACATTATTCTGCAATATTTATCAGTGTTACAATTTTATTAAAAATTTTCAATTTTTGTTTACTTTTACTGTAACACAAAAATGTCTTTTATGTCATTTAAAACATCTTCCAAAGATCTTTCTTATGATAACAAAATATCATATTTTTTCTTTGGAAGAAATATGAAAAAAATTATAAAACCTCAAAAAACCTTCTTTGATCCATCCCACCAAATGTTGACCGTAGTACAAAAATTTCGAGGTGCGGTATATTAGAATCAATTAAACATTAATTTTAGTCGGGAATATCGAGACCTTATCATTCCTCCACAGCAAACGGCCCACCCTTATGTACATGTATCCTTTGGACACATATACTTTTTCTAAATTTATATGTATTGATTTGATTTATTTGCTAATAACTTATATTTTTGGTCTTTAAAGATAAACATGTAGTAAAACTAACGATTAAACATACAAATAAATCTTTACCCCTATTTTTAAGCTAATTATAAATTGATTGTATTACACCCCCACGAAGAATTTCACTTTAGTATTTTACTTAAACAATTTTTTTTTTGCAATTAAAACGGAAGTACAAATTCAAATACTTATTAAAATAATTAACTTAAATTGATACTTAAGTACTTCAATATTTTTTTTTGTCAACAAATGTACTTCCGATTCTAATACTATTTGCAAAAAAAAAAAAAATAAAAATCTTAAAACACAAAATAAAATTTTACTATAAAAGACCAGGTCTTTTGAAACAAAAGACATCAGTTTCAAATAAACGGTCTTAACAAACACTAGTTGTTTAAGTCAATAAAACTACCAAACGACCAAATAAAATCTTATTAAAAATCAATCAAAAATATCAAGTGAGTGTTTATTAAGATATTAAAAAAAAATTATTAACAATAAAAATTAATAAAATGTGCAAAAAATTATTAAGTCAAATAAACACGTTTGTTTAAATAATGTTAGCAAATTTGTGAATATTACTGGTCAATTGTAAAATGATAGTTAACAGCAGCAACACCTACACATTTCTTTAATATTGATATTGAATTTTCATTGAACTATAGTTTTATGATTAGAGATCAAAATATTTAAAAACATAATTTGTTTAAAACTATTGAACTTGCTTTGAGTTATCGGTTAATGGTCATGAAAGGACATGAATGAACTATAAGTTATTACACGAGCAATATCATTTATGTCAACTGTTAAAATCGGCCAAAGATTGTCCTTCTACAACGATAAACATAAACATATTGTGAATTGTATATACATGTAAATGTATATACAATTCACAATCGGTATTGTATTGTTGTATCGTTGTATGTCATACAATTGTAACAAACTAAAGTTTTAGAAACAAAAATCAGAAAAAACTACAACATAAATCGATTGGTACTAGATCGGTTGTTTACTAATTTGCAAACGTTTAGGTTGAGTCCATAGGACTTCCCATTAGGTAACCCACCATGTAACCCACCAAGGATGAAAAAATTGTTTCGGTCAAGGAATGTTTTACTATTAGCGGTGAAGTCAGAGTAGATGGAAGACCAGTTCTTTTTTCCCTGTCATTGCAAATGCGACAGTATTCATTGCACCCAATGATCAGTTATTACTGCTAGAAAAGCTTGATAAAATCCCATCTGTTATGGGTTATAACTTGAATAGCTTGTGCTTTGCTCAATAAACACAAAATATTAAATAACTCTCAGAAATATTTCCAGTAATTGCAATAAAAATAATTTATTGTAAACAATTTCAAAAAATCCCCTTTATAACAGACAACTGTTTTTTTGATATCAGGAAATAGAATCCATAGGAAAAACACAAAACAAAAGAGACATTAAAAAAAATAAAATATTGTTGCAAGAAAATTTAATCATAAACAACATGGGTCTTTGTCTATAAGAAATTTAAGTTTCTTTTTGTGTCTCCTGTTAATCTTAACAACACCACAACGAAACGGATCTTAATTGACGCCAATCAACACATTCTTACCTCCCTTCCTTACTCATTCATTCTACTAGTTCTTCAAGAATTTCATTTCATTACAATTTGCTCAGTCGTAGTAATTTAATTCTTACAAAACTGGATCTTTTACTTAATGTAATTTTTGTGATATTTTTAGCTTTTTTTTTTTGCCACGCGCTTAAATAAATTTAAATATTTAATGGCAGTTTATTTTGGCTTATAGTTATTATTGTTGTCTTTTAACAAAACATGAATAAAAAATTTCAAAAAAAAAGAATTAATTAAATTTAAATGATTTATTAAGTAAAAAAAAACTACTACGTTTTTAATTTGCATTTAAAACGTGAGAAAATTTTTTAAACCTGTTTTTGAAAAAAAAGAAATATGCTTATGAGCCGCTAGGAAATACTTAAAGTTAATATTTTTCTTATTAGTCATTTAATTAACATTATTCGTTCTTAATTAAATATACATAAATCAAACTGGTAAACACACTAAAAATATTTGTGCTTTTTTTAAAGACCAGTATAAACTGGATCAAGATATTACAGCGTGGTAATAGTAAGAAAATACTTTATATATATGAAAACTTTTAAGAACACCACATCAACCATTTTACACTAAATGAGACTCGGGATTAAAATGCTAAAAGCAATGGTCCACCTGTTTTCGTTTTGTCATTTTCAATTAGCTCTTTAATGATCTTTCTTGCATTATTAATTTCACACGTGACATGTTTGCTCACATGTGTATAATAAACAATCAAAATAGGCAAAGAGCTAATTTTCTACTGTCTGTTTATTGTTGACTATAATCTGCCATCATTTCTCTTTCCCTGCACACCAATATATGTAAGATTACCAGTGAGTAGCTCCATTAAAAAGGGTTTCATAGTAGCTTTCTGCTCACACTTGTATAGAAAATTAACGAAATTGAATTCTATACCTAGCAAAAAAAAGAACTTCCAAAGAAGCGAAAAAGAAGTAGAATTTATTCCATGGAAATACTGAAATAAAACTGAAAAAGTGATGAGTTTAACACAAGCCTGTCATAGGAGGGATGTCCTTTTTATTTGATTCCAAATTCATTGACTTCCTGAGAATAACTTCAGATGTAATTCGTGTTACACAATATTAGTGATACAAGAAAAATTTTAAATGCCCCTGTATCTACTCTTAAAATGAGCAGATGGGTGTCTGGTACTTTTTTTGAAATTCCTACCTTTAAGGAGTAAAATGTGTAACAAAGGTGATTTTGGTACCTTTTTTTGGCCCTTTATTACTTTTGAACTAATTAACATAATCAAATTTTTCTAAATATTTTTGATACATCTCTCAAAATTATGAGACACCTGTTTCGTACTTTTTTTTAAATTCAGTCCTTTTTTGGTGTAAAAGGGAGAAAACTGTATTTATATTGTTTGAGTTTTATCTGCGATATATAGATTTAAATACGGAACATTTTGTAAACTTAATTCTCGAAAAAGTATATTTCAAGCAAAAAGGGGAAAATTTTTACTCTTTTTATTAGTACTTTCCACTTAGGTAAAATTTATTCCTTTTTTGGTACTTTTTCTACCTTCAAATGATACTCTTTGTATGTTCTTTAATAGGAACTCAAAACACATGATTATTAAACATACACAGTCCTCATTGAATAAGATTCTTTAGTACTTTTTTTTAGTACTTTTTATCTCATAAATTGTACTTTTTTAATTTTCTAAAATATTCAACCTAGGAACATTAATTTTAACATTCATGGTCTTGACTGAATAATATTCTTTAAGTGGTGACTATTTGGTACTTTTCTTTTTTAATCAATTTTAATTTTCTATAAAAGTAAACAAAATTTTTTATATATTTTATTTAAGTTAGAGTAGCGAAGCACCCATGGTATGCTAGTATATAATATTTGTATATAGAAGTTGCCACGCCCACTGCAGCCAGTCTGACCTTTTCGTCCACAAATATGCAGATGGATTTTAAAAATGTTCATACAATATTAAACGACTATTTTAGTCTTCTATATATACAGATTTTAATGCTAACTTGATATGGAAGGCGCCACGCCCCTTAGAATAGTCCATTTTTGTCAGAAATATTCATTATGAACATAAAGATACTCGTGTAAACTCGTTTGAGCAGCCTAATTGTTTCGGTGTTCCAGATATAAGTAATTATATTATATATTGGAGGCCACACCCACTATTGGTACTAATCCCCAATATACCCAGTCTACTATTACCTTACAAGTGTAGTATAAGTGGGTGTGGAACCTCGCCAGTGTAAATCACGAATGGTTAAAACGTCGCCTTTGTTTCAAGTGAAGAAATCGAACATTTTGGATAGAAACGTGTAAAGTACCTACAAATATTACATGCATCACTATGTAAATTGTAATTCCTGTTATAATCAATATAGTGAACGCTATTTTTTTAATATGTTTATTTTCAGCATTTATAGCTGATTTGTTTAACTTATTATACAGCTTATAAATCAATAAAAATATCAAGTATAATTGAAAAATATAAGTCATATAAAACATTTTTAGAAATATCTGGAAATAATTGACCCATAAATATTCTTAAAGTTGTCCCTATTCCAATGTAATGTTTATGACTATCATTCACGTGGTGATCGTTAATTGTATTTGAAAGAAATGATATTTCTTTTGATAGTTTTAAATTAACATACACGTAAAACTCACATAAAACGTTTAAACATGTTAAACAGCTTAAACGTTTTTGTTTTGTCTTAAATATGAATTAAATTAATTAAATCCAGTTACAAAACACTGAGACAAAAGTCGATGAGACAGAAATGAAATACCACGTTTTTATAAAGCTTAAATGTTTTGAAAAATATTCAAAAGCTTTAAATTAATATGAAAGCTATAGTTATTGCAAAAATGCAAACACTTTTGAAAAGCTCATTAGCAAAGCTGTGTTTTTACTTAAGCTTTAATTAGATAAGTATAATAAAGCATTCAAAAGTTTTAATATAAGTTTAAGTATAATAAAGCTTCTTACAACTATGCTTTTATAAATTATATTATTATTTAAGGGCTTTGAGCTTTCTAAAGCTTACATGTCTAATAAAGCTAATAAAATCAACTTTAGTTGTAAAACACTTAAAAGCTTAAACATGTAAGTTAAAAATGTTCTTTTTTCTTTTGTACTAATAATCTTCTTTCTTACAACTTCTCTACGTGTATCACCCAACACAGATGCTAATTAACCATTTAATTTTTGCGTAAAATAAAAAATTCACTGCTGAATTTAAAACAAAGCTGTTAAAAATTTCAATTTAAACATGCGTAAAAAGTTACAACTTGATTTGGTACTTTTTTTTAGTAACTTTTCTGGCTCGGTAAGCTTTCTTGTAAGAAAATACAAAAAACGCTACAAAGTAAACTCACGAGACAAAATACAAAATGAATTAATTTAATTTGTTTACAAAGAATCTGTTTTCATACATAAAGCCAAGTAAATTGATAAAATATTTTATTTTAAAACAAACATTACAGCATTGAAAAACATAACGTCTCTTAAAAAAGTTTAAGAAAAAAAAAAAAACAAAGGAAATAAACTTTAATAAAAGTGTTTATTTGACTTTAAATAAATTGTGTGAAAAGTGAATTTGAATTTCGTGAAGCTAACATTCATATTTTTCGCAGCCTTAAAAATGTTCTCCTCAAAAACTGTAGTCATTGCTTTCGCTGTCATTGCCATCAGCTGTTGTCTAATTGAAGTCAGTCAGGCCTTACCTTCTATTGGACATTTCGGCAAACGTTTTGGTAAGTTTATTGATAAAAATTTTACTACTCGTGTTGGAATTAAGTGAAAATCTATTTAACAAAAGCTTTTTATGATTTCAAGATTAAAATAGAAAACTTTAAAGCCTTTCAATTATATGAAAGCTCATTTCAAAATACAATTGCAAATTAAGATCAATTGTTACTTAAGCTTTACAAATAGTTACTACAAATAAACAATAATAAAAGCTTTTTATTGTACCTCATAGAAAAAGCTCGAGAATTATTTTACAATAAAAAACTTTTATCAGTCTTGAATTTTTACGAATAATTGCTACAAATATCCTTTAAGCTTTTATCTTTCTCTTAAAGCTTTGGTTTCTTGAACGAAACTTTTAAATTTTTTTAGCATTGACGATTTTATGCTTAAAAGCATTTCAATAAACTGAAAGCTCTTACGCCTTTTCACATTAAAATCAGTTCATATTTCAAATTATATAAATAGTTGTTGCAAATAAATTTATTAAAAGCTTTTTATTGTAAAACTCAAAAAAAGCTTAAAGCTCAAGATTTATTTAATTTTGAAGAGCCGTTATCGGTTTTGGATTTAGAAAAATACTTGCTTTAAACAAAAACTTTTACGTCACACTAATAAGCTTTTATCGTTATGTAAAAGCTTAGTTTTCTTGGTAGAAACTTTTGTGACATTTATACTTAACAAAAGCTTTAAACTTTATTTTGCATTAACGAGCTTATATCAATCTCAAATAATTGCTAAAAATATACTTTAATTGAAAGCTTACTGTTACACTGGTATTTAGAGCTTAAAGCTGTTATTTTACTTAACATCAATAAGCTTTTATAAAACCGCTAAAACTCTATTTCACATTAAACAGCTTTTATCAGTCCTGAATTTACACAAATAATTGCTATAAATATACTTTAAGCAAAAGCATTTTGTACGTCACATTAATAAGCTTTTATTGTTCTTTTAAAGCTAAGTTTTTTTGGGAGAAACTTTTGTGACATATTCTTTATATAGCAAAAGCTTTAAACTTTAGATTTATTAAGCTATTTCGGATAATTGATAAAAAAGCTTTAAATGAAATCCTACTGTCGCACTGGTATTCAGAGCTTAGGGGCTTTTATTAATCTGCAAAAGCTTCATTTAATTCAACATAAAGCTTTTCAATGAAATTTTAGTGCTTTAAGATTACTTTCTAAATGATCTTTAAATTGGTAACAAGTTTTTTTGTTTTGTGGAACAATTTCTATTACAGTTTAATAAAAGCTCAATCATTAAAGCTCTTTATGGTTAATTCACTTAATTTCTCTTTATATTGCTTTATAACTTTTATTAATTTTTAAACAAATTTTCCTTCCATTTGATCTCCGTCTCTAGACACCATGTCCGGCATTGATTTCATACAAGTCTGTTTGAACAACTGTGCCCAATGTAAGAAAATGTTTGGCGATTACTTCCAAGGTCAAACCTGTGGTGAATCCTGTCTGAAATTCAAAGGCAAAGCTATACCCGATTGTGAAGATATTAACTCCATTGCTCCTTTCATAAATACTTTTGAATAATGAGATGAAAAATAAACAAGGTTGATTTGTTGATCTGATGAAATGTGATAATAACCAAATACCCACGATGATGATGATAACAATACTTAAAAAAAGATTAAAACAAAAATTAAGGTCAATGTAATTTCTTTAATATGTAAACGAAAACAAAAGTTACCCAAAACTTTGTTAACTTTGTTTTGCGGTAACAAAGTTGACAAGTTTATTATTATGTTTTCCTTAATTTTAATTGCGTTAAGCTGTGATTTTGTTTTGTATCATACAAATGTATTTATTTATTTTATTTTATTTATTTGTAAAATTATTTTTTAAAGTTTTATTAAGCATACATTAAGGCTTATAGTTTTAATTTAAAGTGGTTTTTATGTTTAACAGTAAATACTGTAATAGCTGGACATTTTTGTAACAAAAATTTAAATATTGAATGTTTTCTAATATATCAATAGTATGAATTTTTTAATTTAATGTTTAGTTTATTAAGTATTATAATTCGTTTACATATTAGTTTTAATATACATATGCCAAATAATAGTTCCTAAATCTATTGTAGTCGATAAATTTAATTATTGTGTAAAAAATGTACATTTTTTAAAACAATAATAAAATAAAATATTCATTCCTTTAAGCATAAAAAAGCATTTTTATTTATAGTTCATAAGATCTTAAAAAATTTCCTTGCAAAAACTTTCATTACTAAATAAGATGTTAAAAAGCTAACATTTACTTATGTCATAGCATCATTTTAAGTCATTAATTCAACACTGTAATGTCATTGATGGCAAGTACATACCACAATCGCTTACAAGTATTTTAAACAATTAGTGAACATTAAGCGCATGAAAAAACTCCTCAAATGTGAAAGATTACAAACTTCATTCTAAGTATCTCTCTATGATAATCACTTGAAGTACAAGTGCTTCATTCTCCAATTCTCTGACACCATGATCTAGCATGATCTTTGCATCTTTTAAATAGTTGGGGTTTCAGGACCTTTGAATGTTCCAAAGAATCTCGATTGTGAGAAAACTTAATGGTAATGAAGCATATATATTAAGAGTCTATGAATAGGTGATCGTATGGCACAGATTTTATCGCATTCTCATGTCTCTTCTATTTCTCTATGTTAATTATATAAAGTACAGATGCTTTATCCGCCAATCCTCCATGATTTTTGCCTCTTTTTAATAGGAAGGGTTTCAAGACCTTTGCAGACATCAAAGAATCTCGATTGGGATAAATTGCAGACTTCGTTCATGGTACTTCTCTTCGATCTTAATGGTGATGATTCATGAACATTAAGATTCTATGGTGATCACATGATACACATTCACAAGATAGTAGCTATACTTTTTCGTTTAATTTTCTTCATATAGAGACCAAATATTTAAAGGCCTCCGAAATCCAATTGATATTTTCAACAGTCAATGACTTGGAAATTTATGAACTGGTGATCTTATGTCACAGATTTTATCGCATTCACATGTCTCTTCTATTTCTCTATGTTTATCACTTAAAGTGCAGGTGCTTCATTCGCCAATCCTTGGATCAAGACCTTTCTCTCGATTGTAAGAAATCACAGACTTCGTTAATGGTGCTTCTCTTCGATCTTAATGGTGATGATTTATGTACATTAAGATTCAATGGTGATCGCATGACACAGATTTGATAGCATTCACAAAATAGTCGCTATATTTTTCTTTATATAGAGATCAACTATTTAAAGATCTCCGAAATCCAATTGATATTTTCAACAGGGAACTAATAGGAAGTCACTTCGAAAAAAAAATCATATTATCGGTGATATTTTGTTTAATATTTCCATACTAGAGGTGTTGTTGAAGTAATTGATCGAGTGTTAGCTATCTTATTAATTTATGGACCCTGATCTGTTAAAAACTTCATTTTTTAATATTGGTGGATGTAGTAGGGTACTTTCTGAGAATTTGTGGACTGTCTCTTTTTAACCTTGTGATGAAGTGATTATTTCAGACAGAATCACATTCTTAAATATAATTTCCTGACCCTATAAATTAAAATTCTGAATTCTGAATATATATTCTGGGTCTTTATTAAACTTGAAAACGATCTAGCCATGTCTTTCCGTCTGTTTGTTGAAAGCACGATGGAGTCCGAACGGAAAGAGCTAGAAGCTTGAAATTTTAAGCAAATGTTTTCTATAGTTTCTTACGAGCAGAAGTCTATTAACATAATTTTACAGGGATCGGTCCATAATTAACCCATTCTAGCCAGGTCATTACTGTTTGGAATGTACGAGTATAGCGCTAAAATTCGACATAAGTAAGTTTTTTATGAGTACAAATCTCTCCACCGAGTTTTATGAGTATCTGTCTATTATTGACCCAAAGTCAGGGATGTAAAATTTACTTCTATATTTTCCTCAAATCTTAAAAAGATCAGTTCGTTTTTTTTATTTATATATTTTATTTCATTTATTGTTTGTATAAATTGTTATTATTAAATGTTTAAACAAAATAATGATTACAATGAAAAAAAAATACTTAAAAAATTTTTACTATTTAAAAATAATATATACAAAAAAAATCAAAAATTAAAAAGTAAAATAAAAAGCAATCATTGCAAAATAATCGAAAAAAATAATTATGACGACAGCAAGTGAATAAAATAAAATACATTCTTTTTTTATAATAATTATGAAGAAAAATGCTAAGAACACATGTATCAAAGAGAAAAATATATCATTGACTTAGAATAGAGATGAGAGTAAACGGAAAACGACGACTTTTAATAAGTTAAAAAAATGTATAAGAGAAATGTGTGTCGAAGAGTAAGAGAAAAATAAAAAAATATAATGATGATTAGGGAGGGAGTATGAATATAATGCTCCTTGAGTATTTAACAAAGAAATGCTGAGGGACTGGGGAAACGTCAATTATTTCTTACGGAAATTTAGCAAAGTATCGGGAATTTCATTAATATAGTTCTGCAAGAAGAAAGAGAAATGGTCCATGAGTTAATCATACATGTTAAAAAAATATTCAAAAAGTACTTACAAAAACTGGTGAGGCGATATCGGGACTAGCATAATCGGCCCATTTTGATAAATCAATTGAGGGTATAATACCACTCTTACAAGGTACACGGGGGTTACTGAAATTTTAAAGAAAAAATACATAAGAATTCAATTATATGTTTCTAAGATTTTATATTCACAGTTAACTTACATTTCATGATCGGGCAATACCATGGGGTATATTTGTACTGTATCTATTAAATCTGTATTATCACAAATCAAACGTGATAGTTTGGCTTTGCGTATTTCCTGCAATTGTTCGGGTGTAAATGAAGAAGGCTGGTTGGGCAACTCATACCAGAAACGATCACCACGTCTTATATAACTCATTTGAGTGGCAATAACACAGGCAAAAGTGGGACCCAACATTGAACCAGGCAAAGATTTTTCCGAAACACCACCAGACCATAAATCAATATCAGCAGGATGTCTATTAAGAAAATTAAAATTATTTTTTTTTTTAAATCTTAAAAAAATTCAAACTTACTCGAATATGGATTGATATCTTAAAATAGTATCATTGGGCATAGAACCAAACATTTCATCCCAGGTATTTGAAGTGGGTAGACCACAGAATTTACGGAATTCCATATAGCCGGGTATACCAAATTCACGACCACGTTGCATATTAAACGACACCAAATCCATACCAAATCTAGCACCTTCCTTCTTAAACAAATGATTTGTTACTTCTTGTGTTATAGAGTCGTCCATAGCCTGGGCCACTTGATTCATTAAACCCATAAAATATTCATCTAAAACACCAGCTCTGTACAAATCATAAGGACGTCTTATCAAATCGGACAATCTCTTTGAGGCAATAAACTTATGAGCCTTGGACCAACGTTCGACAGCTGTTGGCAATAAGGAGTGACCAAAACGGAAAGCAGCACCAGCAAATGAATCAATAATACCAGGATTTACCTTAGGATCATAACCATCCCAATAACCATCCTTTTGCAAAACCAAACCAAATTTCTCCATAACTTCTTTGCCCAACAAAATGGGTAAGAATTCATTGTATGTAACATGCTGTACAATGGCAATATTAATTCTACGGGCCTCTTGGAATAGAGTCTCATCATCCCAGTGTTTATTGACATGTGCCAAGCCGGTAGCCAAACGATTGTGTTCTCTGGCCATTAAAGTGTGCATACAGGTTAAGACCAATTGTTCATTGACACGTATCTCGCCGGCTTCGAAACAGAACATACTCTTGTTGGGTCTAGTGCAACCTTCATCGGGAATATCTAACTTGAGAGGTAATAAATCCTTAAGACCATATTCATTGAAGACAGGGTTCATGCGCAATAAACCACCATAACCGGTACGTAGTTTGCGGGCGAATTTCTCATTTACACCATAGACTGTATTGGCATCAATGACACCAGTTAAAGTGTTGAATTGCTGGCGAGAACCTGGAAATTTTGAAAAGAGTTGTTATTAAATAATTTGTAAATACTTTGAAGGAAAGGATGGATAAAATAATTTAGAGGTTGAGCTGCATTTTCCCCTTTTATCCCCACCCCGTGGATCCGCCCCTGGTCTTAATTTTATGTGTCAGCAAAGCATAGTTTCCGGAAGCTGGTAAAATTGGGGCTTAGAAATAATATTTAGTTCATGGTGATAAAAAACTGCTCTATTGTGACAACCCAAAGAACAAAAGTTCATGCTTGAACTTATCCGAATCTACACTCCAAGGATGGCAGTATGAAACCAGATTTGAAGCAGATTTATGTAATCATGACATCACACGATCAAATATTGAAAGATAAATCTTTTTTGATTGATGTGTGGATTATTATTTTGTTTTGAGATGAAAGATATTAAAGAAAGAGAGAGGGATCGGCGATATCGTTGAATTCATTACAGTCTTTTAGAAAGCTTGGAGCTGTAAAATGTAATCATGACAAGACACAATCAAATATTGAATGATCAATCATTTTTGTTCGATGTTGAATGTCTTCTGTTTTGAGATGAAAGATATTGAAGAAAGAGAGAGGTCAGTGACATCGAGGAAATCATTACAGTCCATTTAGAGAGCTGTTAGAGATGGGTACATATACATATTCTCTTAAATATCAAAGCTATTGAGATATCGAGAGCAGTAGAGGTATATGTAATAGCTCAGATCAATACAGTGTGACTATATATTATTATCACTTTTCTGCTTTAAAGTTTCGAAGGTTTTCAGAAATTTCGAAGCATTTAGAGTGATTCTAAAGCTATATTGATATATCGAGAGGATAACAGATCGACTTATGCCTGAAGAGTGATACAGTGATACTATTATGACTTTACTGTTTAAAGATTTCGAAGGATTGGAAATCTGAATATCCTGGAGAAAAGAAACTATTATCAGTCTATTTAGAGAGCTTGTTGCGATGGATACATATTATATACTACATAGACCTCAAATAGATATATATAAACACTTAATTCTCCTACATTTTAAAGCTATTAAGATATCTAGAGAATTATCACTTTTCTGATTTAAAGCTTCGAAAAATTTTCGAAAATTTCAAAGCATTTAAAGCCATTCCAAAGCTATAATGAGATATTCATAGGAGAACGGATCAACGCACTCGTGAAGATTGATTCAGTGATACTATTATCACTTCTCTGCTCTAAGATTTCAAAGGACTTTTAGAAATTAGGAATCTGAATATCCTGGCGAGAAGACTATTATCGTGGGATTTTGTACAATTGAAAAGTATAGTCTTTAATGTAAAAAATCAGGAATTTATTTAATCAGTTTCCATTACATAAAGTAACTATCAATAGAAACTCTGTTAGAGTAATCAGTGATCAGTTGGCGACATAAAATAACTGGCAGTTAATTTGTTTTGGAATGTCAAGAACATAATTGAGCTTTAGCTGCAACTTCTTGCTTTATAAAAAATCTTACACGTACAATTATGACCTTAAAATTGTTATATGCAGGTGTCAACTTAAACTTTACTTCCGTTTGGACAATGAAATGTCTGACAAGCACAATCTCAAGGAAAAATTGAACAAAAAAAAAAATTCTTTCAAAACATAAAGCAAGACCGTTTACTGATTTCAAAAGAATATTTCACATCAAAACAATATTGCAGTCAAAACCACATTGCCATAGAATTAGAAAAATAAACACAAATAAAACCTTTTCAAACGACCTTCGATATTACTATATACAGACTCGTATACATATGTATGTACATTTACCACTAAATAGAAGGTATTTTATTAAAAAGCTCAAAATTATGACATGGGCGTTAACAGACTAACCTGTTAAAGTTCGCCCCCCCCCCCTAAATAAACGCCTACTCTATGAAATCAAACAAAATAAAACACAGCTCAACACTCAAGCAACGAAAAGTTGCAGCCACATTAAATGATTGACAGTTTAAGTATTATAAACTACTAACAGTTTATAAGCTGCAGGCTTAAGTTTTATTTAAAAACTTAAAGATTTAAAAACAATCTCAGAAAACAGACTTAAAAAGTCAACTTTGGCTACCAGTATTGAAAAATTAAACAAAAAAAATTAAGGCGAGCCCTTAACATTTAGAGGAATTTTTAGCTTAAACTTGGCCGCCACCAAAAAAAGAAAAACAATTAAACTTAAAACTAAACAATAAATGCAGTTGCAATAACACCTGCTGGCTACAACTTACCCAATCTACAGCCAGGTCTAGGTGAAGGGAAACCACGTACAAAATCAATACATTTAACATTGAAAAGACGATAGAAATAATCATCATCTGGTACACGAATCTCATTACAATAGGGATGTTTCAAATGCATGGGACGTTTGCAACATTCTTCGGGATCATTACGATTAATGGGATCTGAAAGAGAGAGAAAAATGTTATTGGAAATAATTTACCAAAAAAAAAAAGCTGTTAAGCTTCAACACTTACCCAAGGGTGTACCGGTTAAAGTGAAATCGTGATCCATAAATTGACCCCAAGCAATAACCATAACAGTGCCAGCATGATCATGATAACCATCATCGGGATGCATAGTACGTGAAACCACACGTGAGTAGGGTAAATCACGTCCTGTCACCGATATACGAGGAGCATTAATACCATCAGCATAGAGGGGACCAATTAAACGTTGAAACGGTGCCATGGCAGCGCCCCATGTTGGATGTTCAATATTGTTGCATAACCCATCGAAACGTCTGTATTTACCGGGACGACATTCCACACCAGAGAAGAAAGGTGGACAGACTTCACGAATCAAAGTTTTCGAGGTGTCAATGGTGGGTAAACCTTTTTCGATTTCTTCATAAGAAAGACCATAACTGAAAGTAAAACGAAACAAATGTGGTTAATATTTAATATGAAACGAATGTAAATCTTGTTGGAATAGTGTTAATTCTACTAAGGAGTGAGATCGAAAAATTCTTAACATACATATATGCTTATAAAAAAGAAACCACTAAACTTACAGCTTTATTTTTTTTTATTTGATTCAAATTATTATTACAATTTATAAAAAAAAAATATTTTTATAGTTTTAATCACTAGTGATGAAATTTTGAACCCTTTTCGGAAACCCTTCCATTAACGTTTTTATAGTGCTTTCTGTCACTTTGCTCGAACATGTAGTCCATCTCCGTTTAAAATCTACCACACTTTTGGACACCTTTTTTGTACTCTTCAATTCTCTTTTAACAAAAGCCCAATATCTCTCCACTGGCCTTAGCTCCGGGCAGTTTGGAGGATTTGCCTCTCTTGGTACAAATACCACATTATTGTTCTTGTACTACTCAAGGGCTTGTTTACCATAGTGACAGGATGCAAAGTCAGGCCAAAAATAAGTGGACACATTATGAAGTCTTATGAATGGAAGCAGCCTTTTTTGTAAACATTCCTTGATGTAAATTTCGGTATTTATAGAGCCCGTTGTAACAAATGATTGGCTTCTTTTGCCGCAACTGCATATAGCATGCCATACCAAGAACTTTCTGGGAAATTTTGTCTGCTTTTGGGTCCTAAACTTTTCTTCAACATTCCCTCGAGTATCAGCAACATAAAACTTTTGACCTGGAAGTTGCGAAAAATCTGCCAGAACATACGTTTCGTCATCCATTATGCAGCAAGAATATTTTTTTATAAAACCTTACTTCAATTTCCGTGCTCTGTTTTTGGCCTCTAAATTTTTAGCAGCGTTCCTGTCAGGAACTTTTTGAGCCTTGTATGTTTTTAAACCTGCATTAGCTTTAACTTTTCATACCAAATAGTCCGAGCACTGAGCTAACCGAGCTGCTTTCCTACCGGATGTGTTGGGAGCTCTTTTGAAAATGCGTTCTATTTTTTTGGCTTTAAAAACATCATGTGGACCATTGGCTATTTTACGAAACCGGAATTAAAATCAAATTATCCAACTATTAACCTAGATAAATCTTTATGTTGCCAAAGTGAAGCAAAAAAGTAAAACTTGCGTGAATAACTATTTATTTCACTTTTTCGATTTTCAATTAATTAACAACTTACGACTCTTACTAACATAGTTTGTTAAAACTAAGTAAAACCACTTTAAAGTATAAAGCGCAAAAAAATGTATTTAATTTGGTTGCACAGCTAAACAAAAAAAAAAACATTTGTTGCATAACAATTGTTGTTTCTGTGGCTGTTTACATACAACTCATACAATTTGATTATTTTTTTTTTTTTTTTTGGTTTCAGGCATGATAAAGACGATGATGGTGATGATGCTATGTTGGCTGCTTAATAAGTTAATGTCGATGATCATTGCATTGATCATAATGATGAGTTGCATGGGAGTTTTTTTTTTCGTTTGGGTTTAAGTTTATGTATACATAGGTGTATTTAGTTTATCAAGCGATCAATGACATGGAATTATTCATTCATTCTACTTTTGTGATCATGAGCAAAAAGACTTTTACTTTCAGGAATGTTCTTATCATAAAGAATTACACATGCTTTCCAGATTGTATATTAAGGTTTGATTATAATGTGATGACTTTTATTTTGGAAGTCTTACTTAGATTTCTAGATTTCTAATTTTATTATTTGTATATGCTTCCCTGATCATTAGTGCCGGACGATCAGCACAACACTTACGTCAATTTTGATCTTACTTTTTAAAAATGTAACATTCCAGCTAAAATAAAGCGAAGTACTTCCAAAAGAATAACATTTATCACTACTTGAAAAGTAGCAATTTTTGAATTGTTTTACCTTCTGTGGAAGTGATGTTTAATGACTTCCGAAGAATCTAAAATAATATTATTTTTTCTGTTCTTACATTTTTGTGAGATAAAAAATTTTATTTTAGGGCTTCTTTTTTATTACCTGTATTAATGTTAATATTATTTAATAATATAATTTCACTTCCGAATAACTTTCAAAAAAAGAGAATTAAAATTACTTCTTGAGAATGTCTTCGGAAGTAGTGAATATGGAATTAAATAAGAAGAACATTCCTCCTATGACAAGCCTGTATTAAATTCATCACTTCTTCTGGTCTTTTTAAGTACTTTCATGGAGTAAATTCTACTTCTTTTTCGCTTCTTTGGAAGTTCTTTTTTTTTGCTGAGATATAATACGCTTATACATGATAATGCCCCAAAAAATAACATAAAAATTACTTCCTGAGATTGGCTTGAGATGAAAAAGAACATCCCCTCTATTACATACTTGAGTGAAAATCATAACTTCTTCAGAACTTTTTCATTCCTTCCATAGAGTAAATTTTACTTCTTTTTCGCTTCTTTGAAAGTTCTTTTTTTTTTTGCTGAGATATAATCATGTTATCAACCGTTGCACTTTTGAGGTATGTAATAGTAGCTTGGATTTAAGTGTAATAGAATAGAAAGACGGACTTAATACATGTATATGTTTCCGATTCATATAAGTTTCTGTTGGGTGATTCGCTTCAATTTAACCAAGTATGCTTTGGCTTGCTGTAGTGTGCAATTACGTATCGGACTTATAATTCAAATGAAAACTTTTGATAGTCCATATTATTAACAAATCTTATAAGAAATATATCTTTATCTTATAGACCAAGCAATAATTTTAAAGAAAGTCCAAATCATGATAGGCGTATTGAGTAATCAAAACTTTCATTCGTGCATAAGGAAATTATACTTTTCCAAACCATTACAGAAAAACTATTGTGGACTTCATTCATGTTTCTGATTAGTTGTGATTATATGTGAATTAAGTAGAAGTTTCTTTACTTAATAATAAAGACTTTCATTGACATAAAAAATGACTTTCGGAATCTTCTCTTACGACAGTTGATCAGTCCAGATCATTATAGTTGTAGTAACCATGTAGAACCATGCTTTTTCTCTGTGTTTATATCCTCATCGTTAATAGAATTCATTATATAATGTCTCTTTCATTATTTGGATTAGAGGAAATTTTGAGATAATCCAAATAATGAAAGAGACATTATATAATGAATTCTATTAACTACGATGATATAAACATAGAGAAAAAGCATGGTTTTACATGGTTACTACAACTATACTACATTCACTGTAATAATATATTGGTTAAAAAAAACAAATAATTGTTGTTTAATTACAAATTAAACAATATTTTAGGTTATGTTAACATGTTCACAGAAATTCAAAATTTGAGTGTAATTTAGTGAAACATAATTATTTTTACAACAACTAAATAATGATAACAATGGAAACAATGATGTTATTAACAACCATTTAAACTTACAAATAATAAAATGTATGTTTTGATATATACTTTTTAACGAATTTTTGATCACATTAGATTAATATAATCATGTATAAAATTTTATACATGATTATTATGATAAATAAGTATTATAAAAAATATTATAATAAAATTAAAAAATTTTTTAAAATATTTTATTTAGTTGTATTTTGAAATATTTAGTTTATGGTGTGATCATAATAATATAAATTTAATTTCATATCTTAGAATGTCCAAGGAATTTAGGATACATTTATGAACATGATAAATCGAAAAGGTCTTACTATAAATATCGAGAAATTACTTTAATAATGTGCAAGTTATTGTGTACTTCCAGACGCTATTACGACTAAGGAGTGAGATCGAAAAATTCTTAACACACGTTTTTCATTACATTTTTCAACCAAAGTATTATTTGATTTTTTTTTTGATCAAGTTACCTTTGAAAAACATGTCAGTTATTATGTGTAATGTCAATTATATTAATTTTTTTGTTAATCTGATTAAAATGAGTGACCAGAAAAAAGTGCGTACTGAAATTATTAAATATTTTCAACTAAACCCAACTTGGTCTTACAAAAAGTTGGCCAAGCATACAAAGGTCTGCCGTCAAACTGTTTCCAATGTTATTAAACAGTACCGGGAGAACTTGTTAGTTGATAGAAAACCTGGTTCAGGTAGAAGGAATGGTCCACATGATGTTTCTAAAGCCAAAAAATAGAACGCATTTTCAAAAGAGCTCCCAACACATCCGGTAGGAAAGCAGCTCGGTTAGCTCAGTGCTCGGACTATTTGGTACGAAAAGTTAAAGCTAATGCAGGTTTAAAAACATACAAGGCTCAAAAAGTTCCTGACAGGAACGCTGCTAAAAATTTAGAGGCCAAAAACAGAGCACGGAAACTGAAGTCAAGTTTTATAAACAAGCCCTTGAGTGGTACAAGAACAATAATGTGGTATTTGTACCAAGAGAGGCAAATCCTCCAAACTGCCTGGAGCTAAGGCCAGTGGAGAGATATTGGGCTCTTGTTAAAAGAGAATTGAAGAGTACAAAAAAGGTGTCCAAAAGTGTGGTAGATTTTAAACGGAGATGGACTACATGTTCGAGCAAAGTGACAGAAAGCACTATAAAAACGTTAATGGAAGGGTTTCCGAAAAGGGTTCAAAATTTCATCACTAGTGATTAAAACTATAAAAATATTTTTTTTTTGTAAATTGTTATAATAATTTGAATCAAATAAAAAAAAATAAAGCTGTAAGTTTAGTGGTTTCTTTTTTTATAAACATATATGTATGTTAAGAATTTTTCGATCTCACTCCTTAAATGTTTTCATTCTAAAAAACGGTTTAAAGTCTAATAAAATAATAACTACAATCTCAAAACATGATCCTTAAAGTTAAATTTTACTTCGGAAAACAGATTAATATAATATATAATATATTATAATATATTAATTAATATAGTTTATTACTTTTTTAATTTCTCAAGTAGAGTATTATCTGATGCTTGTTGTACAACAATTTGTCTACATTTTGCTTTTCGATTTGAGGGTTGCATGTTTACGCTGTTAGTGATCAAGCAAACAATAACAACAATCAAATAAAAGAGGTTTTGGCCTTTTTCCCCTTAAACAATTTTTCTACACTTGTTAAGTATTTATTTCTGGAAGATGATGAAAAAGTTGTAGAGAAAAATAATGATAATGGTGTTCATCATCATCCGACTGATTAATATTACGAAAACATGTTATTTTAGAGTGTTTGTGGGCGAACTTTTTCATTATTTTGAAAAGTATTGTTTATAAGTAAATAAATTATATATGGTTTTTCAGGAAATTAATAAAATTAAAAAAAATGATTGAAAGTTTTTTTATACAAACATATATAAGCCAAGGTTTAGTATCATTTAAAGAAAATTATAGAATTTTGAAATTCAAAATGTTATTTATGTTGCCTTTCACAAAATATTTCTATATCCAGCATATTTAGCTAATTTTTATTATATTTATTTAAGCTACTTAAGCTGCACATGTATACCCTTTTTTTATTTTATTAAGAAGATTTATAAGACATTTGCTATAGACATACATCTGAACATATATTACAGCTTACATAAATTCTTGTCATATTTAGTCACGTGCTAGCAGTTAGTTGTATATGTATCTATATAAAAGTCATGATTCTTTGATCTTTTAAAGTCATGTTTGTTTTATTTCCATAGTTATAGTTAGAGTAACAAAATAACAACAAATGAATATAGCAACTGAAACTGAAAAACTATTCAAACGTGACATTAATACCTTTAATAAATAAAATATATTTCATAAATCGAAAGAAAAAGGAAGGAGACTATGACTTGACACAACAAAACCCAAAAAAAACCTCTAGACAATCAAGGCAATCAGTGTGATTTGATATAATGATTCTATCATTAATACATGATACTTGTATCTATGCATCATTATTATTTTTTATCATAAAAAGCATCTTCATCAGCCGTGAAATTTCATAATTTATCGAAAGGAAAAAAAAAACAAAAGGGAATAAGTCACTATTAAATATATTTACATAAATTAAGTTGAATTGTCAAAATATAATATGTTATGTTTTACTCAGAAGTGTATATCTTTCTTATTTTAAATTATTTTTAATGTTAATATGGAAGAAAAAGCTTTCCATGAATGTACTTTGAGTTTGTTTATTGTATGATAAAGAGTGTTGCTTACGCAGAAGTAGTCCTTATTTGAAATTTTTTAATAAGAAGAGTTTTCTACACTGAAAATAATCCATGCTCAACTTTACGAAAAAAAATTTTCGTGTATATTACGGAATATTATTTAATAAAACCCTTTTCTATTTTTACGAAAGTACGAAAACCTTTCGTAATATTTTTTTCTTAAATTTTAGCGAAATTAAACATAATGATATTAATTATATTATGATTAAATAAAACTACAACATTTTTATAAAATTTAAGAAAAACTATAATCTTATTCACGAATTATTTTCATAAAAAATTGAAAATTCGTGTGGAGAATAATTTTGAACTAAAATTAGAAAATTTATTTTAAAACGAACAAAAATGTTTTAATAAATTAATACTTCGTAAAGTTTACCATATTTATTCAAAATTCCCTTTTTTCAATTTATGTAAATTAATTTTTTCAAGAATATTTTGCATTGTACTAAAATATTTCGTACAATTTCGTATATATTACGAAAGAATTTCGAGGTGCGAAACAACGAACGATTCGTACAATGTACGACATTTTTCGTATAAATTAAGCATGGATTTTTTTCAGTGTAGAAAGCGTATTCTTGTACACTGAAAAAAATCCATCCACACTGAAAAAAATCCATGCATAATTTTTTCGTAAAGTTGAGCATGGATTATTTTCAGTGTACTTACGTAATATCTTACTTTACAATGAATACTTTATACTTTTAAGTACTTTTAATAATAACAGCGATCAAGAGATAGATTAAGATGAGAATAAATCTCTAAAATCACGACTTCTGAAATTGTTAAATAATGAAAAATGGCACAAAAATATTATTTGCATTTTTAGACGGACCCATGAATTAAGAGAAATAACTAAATTAATCGTTAATTGAGTAGGAAACTTAATAGTTTAATTCTGAAAGATTCTCCACAGAGAACACAAAATGAAATAAGAGCCCAATAGATTAAGGAATATGGAATCTTGGTTCTAGTAATTCAGAAATAGATCATAAAACTAAACAGTTTATTTCTGGATTATTTAAAGAGTATGCAAATTGAGGAGGTAAGGTTGATAGGAGGATATATGTAGCATCTACATCAGCCGGATCGGATCCAGCTCGAGGGTGAACTTTTATTTTGTTCACTTTTCTTTTTCTTCATTTTTATATTTTGTATGAAAAATTTTCGGTTTCCTCCCCCTCCCCTATCCTATGAAATACACTTATACCAACATCGGGCCTGTTTTCGCTGAATTACTTATTAGTTTTCAATGTTTTAAAACTGAGTTTCTTAGACCTGGTTCACACTAGGAAACTTTTTTTTGCGAAACTTTTGATTTTTGTGTGTGAGAGAAAGAGAAAGAAATATCAACCATCTCTTTTTCCCACACACAAAATCAAAAGTTTCTTAACAAAAGTTTCCCAGTGCGAACTAGGTCTTAGATAGAATTTCAAGAATTTTTCCAATCAGTGTTGGTGATTGCATGTATCTTTTTCAAGATACTTGCATATACATTTTGACGTATTTGTGAAAGTGGAAAAGAAAATGTTTCAGACTTTCAATGTCCATATGGTCTTCATTCATCTGAAGTCATTAGGTTAATTACCTCAAGCTCCCTTTCATTTAAAGCAACTACATTCGCAATCCCGAGTAGCTTAGTGCCCATATGATGTAAGCCTTACCTCTGGATTAATATTCATGTTTCTGGATTCTCAATATGGAACCCCAGGCGCACTTTGTTTTAGCAACGTTTCCTGAGCCTTGGTTAAAGAAGTACACATGGCATCACCAAGCAGCATGTACGGTAATAGTATTATATATTATACTTTTTGTCCAAAGAAGTCCTAGCTTGAATTGTTCTAATCAAATTTTTAAAAAGCCAATTTGTCCTAGTAGGACTACGACCTCATATCATGTCTATAGTCTTCCAATATATCGTCCAACACTGAAATGTCTTATTGATCCTATCTTCTATGTGGTGTTTCCACCTTAATTTCCGGTCAAGGATTTTACCTTAGTACTTAACTTTGTCTGTCACCGGTATCTTCTTGCTTAAGAAAGCGGGGTTCAGATTTCCGTCTTGAAACGATATTAAATCTACAAAATCACGACTTCTAAAGAAATTATTTGATTAAAACCCAGCAAAAACTGGGTAAATTTTAGCATTATAACTTTTTATATAGTAATTAAAGTTTTTACTGGAAAAATATGAGGAAACATTTTTTTTTATTAGTTAAGATCTATAGAAGAATAAATTTCGTTCGTTTATATCAGAGATTTACGACTGAAGAAAAAAATGTACTTGATTATGAATAAGACCTTTAGTATAAATCAAATATAAATGCGAAGCTCAGATTTCTTATGTTATAGTAATTACCTTGATATGAACTATATTTTAGAAGTGTGTTTAAGTTTCATTATAAATGCTAAATATTCCTATCTTTTTAGCAACATGGTCTTTCAACCCTGTTTTACGAAAACTGTATTTTAAATAGTTTTTTTACTATCATGTAGAAATATTGTTTTAGAGTCCTTCGAACCAAATGATAATGTCAATTATTTGACAAAATTTCAATAAAAGTTTAGTTTGTCTAAATTTGCTTATGGTCCTTCTAACCATATTACCTATCAGAATCTAAGAAATTCTGACATGAATCATAAATTAACTTATGGTCCTTCGAACCATATTACCTATCAGAATCTAAGAAATTCTGCCATGAATTAGAAATTTACTTATGGTTCTTCGAACTATATTACTTATCAACATCTAAAAAATCCTAAATAATCATCATTTAACAATCCTTCGAACCAATAAAAGTTTAGTCTTTCTGAACTTGTTTGTCATCAAAGTTTTTTCCCCTTAATCAGAAATTAACTTATGGTCCTTCGAATCATGTAACTTATCAGTATCTAAGAAATCCTAAATCAATTTATCTTAATTTCTGCAACATTTTCTTAAAAATTATGTTACACCTAAACAGTATAGCCATACTTTGGCTCACAATAGCGTATTTTTCGATCGTAAATTTTTCTAATCTCAAACATCTGACATTATTTGCTTTACAATTGCAATTAGTTAAAAAAGTTGTTGTTAAATATTTTTTCTGCAATTAATTTTTTTCATATTACTTTTCATACACCATTTCAAGAGTGAAATATGCGTTAATTTTATAAACCAATTTTATTTTTTTTGCTTAATATTACTAATCGTTAATTTGTTTGACCATATTTCATATTAATATATTTAAGTTATTTCTTTAACTATTCAAAAAACAAAATACATTTATTGCACAATTATTAAATATAGACTAAAGCATATGGAGAAAAAAATATTTCAGATGTCATGCGTTTTTTTTTAGTTTTTTATAAAAACTATTGGTTTGTCAACTAAATGCGAGTAAATTTAGTTAGATAAAATCAAATATCACAATAACAAAAAAATATTTAATTACAAATCTTAAGAGTCTTAAACTGACGTTAAAAATTCTGCAATGTAGACTAGTTTTATAAAAAAGGAAACTATAGTTTTTTTTTCTCTGAATATTTTTCTTTTCTAGACTTTGGTTAAATAATTGTACTTGTTTTTAAACTTAAAAAAAATATATAATTTTTGGCGGTATAAAAATTTGTCAGACAATATTATTTTTGTTCGTTTTAATTGAAATCTTAACAATTAGTGGAAGGACAAATTATTTGTTATTTTTTTAGTTCTAAATTGAAAAAGAAGTCAATTTAGTTTTCGTCAGCTTTAAATTAAGGCGTTAAGTTATAATTAAAAATAATTTTAAGAATTTTTTTTTGTTATAAATTGTGTGTGCTGCATTTAATAAATAATAGAATATGTGGTGTATTTAAGAAAGGCTTAATGAGGCCGAACGCCAAAGTAGTAAATATGTTTCCGGCGGGAAGTTTGTGTGTGAATTGTTTTGAACGTACTAATTGAACTGGTTTTAAAAAGTGCTTATTTGTTGTTAATTTTTGAAAAAAAATTGCAGTAAGTAAGTATGAATGTATAGTAGGACATAACCGACCATATGACACTCTACACCAGTCAGTATGTTAAAAATGTGGATTATTTTTTAAAAATTTGTTTTTTAAATTTATTCCGGAATATTTTAACTTATTGTTGATTAAAAAGCTGGATTTTCTACAAGATGGCTTATTTACCTCTACTTCAAAGTTTTGTATTTAAAAATTAATCGTTTTATTAGTATTTATAAATGAATTATGATTTTCAAGTCACTTTCTGAAGAGGAGAGGGGCTAGTCGAAATAATGGACCGATTTCAACCATTTTCAATAGCGTTCTTAGACCAAACGAAGAGTATTTGGGAAATTTCTTTAAATTATCTTGAAAATTGCGACCTCTAGCGTGAGCACAAGATTTATACGAACACACAGACGGACGGACGGATAGACGGACATAGCTAAATCGACTTAGAAAGTGAATCTAAGCCGATTGAAATACTTAAAGTTGGGAGTAGGATCAATATTTTAGCGTGTTACAAACATCAGCACAAACACCCTCCCCACTATAGTGTTGTAAAGTATGAAATGTTCTTTTTTTCTTATGAGTTCACGAACAATATATACAGATCAGCCGATACATTTTGTAAGGAGGAATCCAATCTCCTAATTAACGACTTTTGCTGAAATTGTTACATTAGGGAGTTGATGAAAATGTCGTTCATAATACGAAATGCATCATGTTGTAGTTATCATAAATTTACGAAAATTAAAAAAATCGTATTAAACTTATTTTATTTCGTAATATAAAAAAATATTCTCACAAAGTTTCTTAGAAAAAAAAAATAGAAAAAAATGTTAAACACTATTTCGTAGTATATACGAAATTTTCGTAATAACACAACAAAAAGAATTAGAAGCAAAAAGAATATTTTTTTTTTAATTTTAAGGTTATTTTTTATAATTCTACAATTTCACTTCCTAATAACCTCCAGAAAAAAATAGAAAAAAATTTAAACAGTATTTCTTAGTATATACGAAATTTTCGTAATAATACAAAACAAAATTCGTGGAGCATTGTCTATAGACTAACTTGTTAACCACTTGACTTTGGTGCAAAAATAAAGCAAAAATAACACGAAGTACTTCCAAAAGAATAACATTTATCTCCACTTCAAAAGTAGCAGCAAGGGAATTTTTTTAACCTTCTCTGAAAGTGATATTTATTGAGGTGCAATGAAGCGAAAAAATACATTTTTTTAATTTAAGGTATATTTTTATATAATTCTACAATTTTACTTCCTAATAATCTCCAAAAAAGGAATGAATGACTTCAGATGTAATGAATTTGCAATCAAATAAAAAGGACTTCCCTCCTATGACAAGTCTGTATTAAAATCATTACTTCTTCAGGTGTTTTTCAGCACTTCCATGGAGTAAATTCTACTATTAGTGAGGATGGTATATTGGGTTTTTTTTGTAGATGTTTGTAACGCACAATAATATTGGTCTTAAGTATACCAATAGGCTCACAATCCTTTTCTGAGTCTATTTAGCTTTGTCCGTCCGTCCATATAAACGTTGTAATCAAAATAAAGGTCACAATTTTGAAGATAATTTATTGAAATTTGGTACATGATTTTCTATGGTACCGTATACAAAGCAAAAGCTGCAAAACCAAATTCCATACTAGCCTTAATGACCCTCATGAACTCTATAATTATAGGTCCTCATTCAAAATTTGACTAAAGTGTCC
Source organism: Lucilia cuprina (assembly GCF_022045245.1). Classification (NCBI taxonomy): domain Eukaryota; kingdom Metazoa; phylum Arthropoda; class Insecta; order Diptera; family Calliphoridae; genus Lucilia; species Lucilia cuprina. The sequence continues at coordinate 31,637,669 of NC_060952.1, forward strand.
ACAGTTTTTTCAACAATAAATGGTTTACGTACTTAATATAAGCATGTCATTCAACGAATTCGGTTTATTTTAGACGTCCAAATATCGGATTTTTATTGCATCTATGAATAAGATTAGATGTAGTTCATAGTTGTCAAAAATGAACAACATCCCTCCAATGACACGCTAATGTAAAATTCATAGGTTTTTCACCAAAATTGGAAATACTTCAAGTATGTTATTTGTGGTGAAAATTCTACTTCTTTTTCCTCACTTTTTTGCAGGGGTATATCTGAGACAAGGTACAATTCAACATAAAAGTTTTATTATGAAAGCTTAATCACATTTTACTTTTTGTATATTCCGATCCTTATGAAATAAAGTCCAAAGTTTTAATTCCTATACACAGAGGGAAAATTACACTCCTGGAAATAAATTGACACCAAAGTGTTTATAATTTTTCAGTGATATATACATATACCCTACACTACTTTAGTTTAATGTCCACAATTCGCATAAAACAAACGTACGGACTGACATGACTAGATAATCTCAGAATTTCATAATGATTCCGACTATAAGTTCATAGTTTTTAAGGTTTGCAAACGATGTCGAGATGTGTTACAAACGATATAGCAAAATCAGAATAGCCCCATCTTTTTTGATGGTGGGCAAAAAAAAAAAGTACTTGCAATGTGTTAAATTTGTTAATGTAAAAAAGGTACTAAAAAGAAGTAAAATAGTCTTGCTTTATAAAATAGTTAACATGCCTTGTTGTTTAAATTTCTTTTGGAAAATTATAGAAAATTCTGGACAAATTTAATCTAAATTTCTTTATAATCTAGAGCATAAGCTATTTACCACCATCAGACAAATGACGAAACAAAAATTTGTTTAAACATTAATGAAATAATTAATGGTTTGCATATAAAAATAACACGTTTAAATACTTAATATTTTTATTTCTTATTGAACCACTACTTATTTAGTGGAGAAATATTAAGTTATGTAATATTTTCTTTTTTTTTCTTCTTAAAATTGAGTTAAATGTTGAAAAAAATCCTAAACTTAATAACTTGTCAATTTATCGCAGCTAGACAACACCATTAACACCAGCATGATGTTTTTATATTGAGACGATTTTATGTGGTTGTATATCCAGCAAAAACTAGGTAATGGCTTGTACTTACATAACCACTTAATTTTTAGTGACTTATGGTCTGCTTTATTTTTAAGTAATTTTATAATGCCTTACCTATAATTAGACAAGTAAGTACCTTTTTGAATTTTATTAAATTTTTTTCACATCTATAGAATGAAAATAGTATTTTTTGTGGAAATCGTTATTGGACTTACAATAGAATAACTAAGCAGTGATGTTGTAAGTAAGATATCAAACTTACGAGCAAGAAGCTGAAGATTGTATTCTGTGTGAGCACTTTTTGTTGTGTTTTTAAAACAAAACAACTTCTTAGCTCCTTATTTGTAAGCACCTATATAATTAGTGAGTTAAAATGCTAACGAATATGTAGAGAAAATTGTTTTTTCACTTTTCATTTGAAGTTTTTGCTGGGTAGGTATATGAATAAGTTTTTTTTGGCAAGAAGTAAAAAACAAAATTTTGTGATTTTCACAGAAATAAAAAGCTTGTTTTCTGTTATGGTTTATTTCATTTAGCTAGTGATTTGGATGATACTTTATTATATTAGCAGCCAGGCAACCATTCCTTTACACAACCATCCATCTATTTCATTTAGTTGATGTTGTAGACTAATTCAGTCAGTCAGTCAGTCATAATTTGAGTTTTCCTCAAAACTTACCGACTTTCACTGAAAATATGTTTAATGTTTTAAATTGCTTAAAAACTCCCCAAAAAAATATAAGCCAACAACTTAAAATATTAGATAAATTTTTATGAAGGGTTATAAAATCCAAAAACATTTTGTTTTTTTTTTAGGATTTTTGCAAATATTTTAAAAAGACACCAGTAAATCGACATACAAAAATCATCAAACCATTTCATTTCATAGCATTACATGGCATCCATTCATTTAGTTATTTCATTACTGGTCTGATTCAGTTTGTTTTTTAACATACTACTTATTTTGGGTTAAATTTAATTTATGTTTATATAATCTGGTAATTTTTCATGGCATTATTATGTTTTGGTGTTTGGGAATCGTGCTAAACATGTTTTGAATTATTTGTTTGATTTTTTCTTCTTTTTTTTAGCGAGAGGTGAGCAGAAAAGGAGTTTTGTAAATTTAAAAGAAAAAACCACCAGTATTACGTGAAAAATTTTATAAACTCCACTAGGGGTTAAATTAAATGTTATTTAAATTTATATTAAATGAGTCTTTTGCATGTTTATAGCAAATAATTTATAAACAAAAAAAAAATATTTAAAAACAATAAACCTGTTTAATGTCTGGCTTTCAATGTCAAGATTTAAAGGCAATTTCAAAGAATCGGAAAGTTTAAATAGATAAACTCTTTGAGAAATCAAGCCAACAAGAACATACAATCATGCGCCTTTGAATGAAACATACCCAGCTCTGTTTTTAATATTTCTCAAAGTTTAAATTCATTTACCATCAACTACTAGTAATAAAAAAAATGTGCAATATTTAAATGAGAACATTTAGCTAGAAGGTTAATGTTTCTTTATAAATTATAGAATTAAAAAAAATAATATAAAATCATAAAAATCAACCACTCTTCCTTGAACCAAAAATATTTAAAAAAAACTACAATTTTTTGTCTTTGTTGCTTTAATTAATGCCCGATTTTTTAACACTTAAAGCCAACTTTTGTACATGTGTTTTATTTTACGTTTTTTGTTTTTTGTCCATGTTATTCTACTAAATTTGCATTTACTTTCAAATTTTTTAGACTTTGGTTATTTTGTTTTATACAAACACTTTTAACATAAATTGTCGCTTGTAGGCTTGCAACATATTGCGGCAACAATAAAAACCAACCAAGTTGTTTTAAAATTATTCAATTTTGTTTCTTTGTTGTTGTTGAGTTAACTTGTATTCATTTATAAAAATCATAAAATTTATTAATAGTTTTTTTATAAACAGTGTGTCTGTGTTAATTCTTTATGAAAATTAAAATATATATATGAAACTTACGTTCTGGCCAATTGTATGGAAATGTCCAGTAATAGTTCACCCACAGTGGCTATATCTTCGGCCTTCCATTCACCTTTGGGTTGTGAGACATCTGTGTAAAATATACAAACATTTTTATTTTAAATTTATTATATATTTAAAAAATTGTTAAAAAAAAAGTATGTATAGACTTAATATGAGTCATTGCGAAAGTAAAAGGCTTATCCAACAAGTTATTAAAATTATTACCAGCAAAAACACGGTAATGGCTTGTACTAACAAATCCACTTAATTCTTAATGACTACTACTGATCGCCTGCATTACTTTTAAGTACTTTTATAATGACTTACATTTTAATCAGATAAATAAGTAAATTATTTTGAAATTTGCCATTTGATTTTCACATAGAAAGAGAATTGATTTTTGAGAAAACTATAATTGGACACATAATAAAATAACTAAGCAGTGATGATTTGAGTAAGATCGCGAACTAATAAAGAAGAATCCTTTATTACTTTTCAACATAAGTTTTTGCTGGGTTAGTTTAGTAGAAGCTTAAAGAATTGTTATAAAAAAATCCCTTAAATATCGCATTTAAAATATAAAGTTAACATCTGTTGAAACTTATGATCCGAAATCATATTTTCTTCAAAAACTAACAACATAAAAAATGCTTCTTAATTAACTATAACAAATATATTGCAAAAAATTGTAATAAAATTTATTTGAAAATTTTTGGAAATAATTAAATTTTCCAAAATTAAAAAAAAAATAAAAATTTCTCAAAAATAGAAAATTTGTCCTTAATTTTCTTAAAAAAAATTTTTTTTGGCAATATTTTTCTAAATTGAAAATTTATCCCAAGTTATCTCTAAACAGATAATTTATTCAAAGCTATCCCTATCTACAAAATGCGCTCACAACTTTATGTTAATTAGGAATTTATCTAAAATATACTCAAAATATAAAATTTATTCGAAAGTTTTTCTAAATAATAAAATTTATACAAAATTTTCTTCAAAGACAATTTTTTATAAAATTACATACATATATAAAAATTTTCTCTAAAAAGAAAATTTTCTCAAATATTCTTTATACAAGAAATTAATAGGAGTTATTGAATTATTTGCAGAGAATATATTAAAAATGTTGTTTTAATAAAAATTTTTTCGAAATAGAAGACGTAAATATAACTTTATGCGAAATTATCCCTTAATATAAATTTTTCAATTAGTTTTTTTTTTCAAATAGAAATTAATGCAAAATTTTCTCTAAATATAAATTTACCTGATATTTTCTCTTAATGGAAATTTATCCAAAATTTTATTTAAATAGAAATACAACATTTTTCTTATATAGAAAATTTATTTAAAACTTTCTCTAAATATAAAGTTTAGTCAAAAATGTTCTCTGAATAGAAAATTTATCTCAATTGTATTTGAAAAGAAAATTTAGCCAAAAATTTTCCCTGTATAAGCAATATATACAAAATTTAAAAAAAAAATATATTCAAAATTTTCGCTGAATAGAAAAAACATTTTTCAATATCTATAAATGTTAAATAAAAAAATTATAAAATTTGTTTCCAAATATTTCTACAAATATAAAATTTAACCAAAATTATCTATAAAAGGAAACTTTGTACTAACTTTTCTTTGTAAAGAATTGAGATTTTCTCAAGAGAAAAAAATTTAAAGCAAAATTCCTTTTAAGTAAAAATTTATCTTCATTGCCTAGAATTCTCTAAAATTTCTCTAAATAGAAATTTTTTCCGAACATAAAATCTCTCTAAATAGGAAATTGTTCAAAATTTTCTTTTGATAGAACACATCATCCAAAATTGCTTCTTAAAGTAAAATGTTCTCTGTATAGATTAATTTCTTTTTCTCAAATAAAAAAAAAAAACAAGTAAGAAAATATAGTTGGGCTTGGCAGACCTTAAAATACCCTACATCTGTTACAAAAATATAATGTGATTTAGTTTCCATAATAACCCAGCAAAAATAAAGTATTTCAAAAAGAATAACATTTATCACCACTTCAAAAGTAGCACTTAGTGATTTTTGTACCTTCTGTGGAACTGATGTTTATGTTTAGACGTAATCAAGGACATAAAAAGGACATGCCTCCTAGAACAAGCCATTGGTAAAATCATAACTTCTTCAGTACTTCCATAGAGTAAATTCTACTTCTTTTCACTATTTTGGAAGTAAATGAAAGCATTTGAAGTTGAATTGTACGCCATTTGTAAGCCATTTATTGCTGAATATTATTGTGGACATTTAGGTCAAATTTTGAATGTGTTTTTTATAGGGGAAATGGTCAAATGAGACCCTATAATTATAAAATTTATGAGGGTCATCAAGGCTTCTATAGAAATTGGTTTTTCAGCTTTATATATAGACACGAGTATATGAAACATAATTATGAACTTAAAAACCCTATTTGCCGGGTTCAGTTGTATAGGACTAGGTGAAGTAATGGATCGATATTAATTATTAGGTACTGTAAGTACCTAATAATTCAAGTACGTTATTTGTGGTGAAAATTCTACTTCTTTTTGTTCACGTTTTTGCTGGGTATCTTTTAAATTGCGACCTGTAGTTTGATTACAAGTTTACATGGACGGACAGACGGACGGACATGGCTAAATCGACTCAGAAAATGAGCAATACAATTGCGCGTTACAAACGTCAGCACAAACCCACTAAAGTGGTGTAGAGTATAAAAAGTACGAAACAGATGTCTAGTAATTATTTTTTCTAACAAAAATTTCTTACAATTATAAAACTTATTAAAAATTTTCTGGTTAAAGAAAATATGTTTTTTCACATAACACAACTTACGTATTCTTTTGCGTGCATCTAAATAGGCAGCATTAACAGCATCGTATGTAATACAAGTCGAGTCACCATTATAAGGACCTCTGCAAATAAATAAAAAAGAAAAAAATAATAATAAAATTAACCCACAATATCAATCAGTTTTATATAAAAATTTTTTTATCACATGTGACCATACATCTAGACACTCACAACTCCCTTAATTTTTGCAACCCTCGCCTATTATCAGGACTAGAAATAACATATGTTTGCTTATTTCTTGTTCCTTCTTATTTATTTTTCTTTGCTATATCTTTTTATACAGACACAATATTGTTGATAATCTTATTATTAACAATTGAAAGGATTTTAAGTATTTAAGCCATTATTATAACCATGAAATGTTCTACTCCACAGAACTGTTGTTAACTTGTTGCTTAACACTTGTGGTTTGCAATTTAGTCTAGTTCAAAGCGACACTGAGTTAAGTTGTCCTGACGCTATAATGGAAAGTGCTCAAGAGGATTTAAAGAAAATCCTTAAAAAGTGTCAAACTAAAAAAGTTGATATAAAAAAGTTACAAATTATAAAGTCTTTTTTAAGTGAATATAAAAAACCTGTAACGCGTAAAGAAAAATATTGTAAAGTGGTTATAGTTTTCTGTCTATTGGCATATGCGCTGCATTATTATTTTAGTGATTTAACATCTAGAGTAAGTATTTTTAAATATTTATATGTATTTTAGATTTTTATTGAAAAAAAATTCTAATAATTTCAGCGTTGCTCCCTTATTATGCCTCAAATGTTACGTTACTCCTTTCGTCCTCCCGAAAGTTGCAACTTTTGTCAAAATGTGGATCATATAGCTCGTGTCAGTGCTATAACACCTCAAGAGTTTGCCCAAAAATACGCCTATACAGCAACCCCTGTTATAATAGAAGATGCTACTCGTAATTGGACTGCTTTGGAAGTAGGATTCTTTTTTTTGTTTTTTTTTTTGAATTTCTTCATCTTCTGTATTCAATATAAATTATGTTTTTTTCTGTTTTAGAAATTTAATTATTGGTACTTTCGTGATATTTATAATAATGCAAAAAGAAAACAGAAAATCTTAGATTGTCAATTTCTTCCCTATAAGACGGGTTTTCATGATATATTTGAGGCTCTGGATATGTCCAAGGAAAGAGTGGATTATTTTAATTCTAGTTCTGCGGATGGACATCAGCAGAAACCTTGGTATTTCGGTTGGAGTAATTGTAATCCCGAAACAGCTGAGGAATTTCGCCGTCATTATGGTCGACCATATTTTTTGCCTGAGACTTCGGAAAATAATGCAGTAGATTGGTTTTTTATCGGCACCAGTGGTTTGGGAGCGCATATGCATGTAAGTGGGAATGTGAATGAATATATATATATATGTATTTGAAATTGTCTATATATAGAACATTTGATCAACAATTTTCTTTATATAGCCAATATAAATATTTGTAAACATCCAGTTAGAGATCTCGAATCCTGGAGACAATGTTATTACCTTTTATGATATTCCCCACGCTGAATCCGAATCTTATATTCTCTATCACATTTTTGATTTAAAATATTCTGTTCTAAAGATATAAAAAGGACGATGCTCTCAGAGACATTATAAAGGAGAGGTCAGATTCGGATTCAGCTCAAAAAGGTTCTATAAAATAGCTATTTTTCAAAAAACTAACTGTAAAAAGCTTAACGGAATTATTCTATATATATATATAGAAATAATATTCATTAAAGTGAAGTTTCCTTTGTTTTAGATCGATAATGTTCGCTTACCCTCCTGGCAAGCACAGTTGTCGGGTAGCAAACGTTGGCTTTTAGCTCCACCACCCGAATGTTATTTTCAGTGTAAATCATTTGATGCCATTGTCAAAAAGGGTGATGTCAGTAAGTTTTTTTCTTCTTACTATTACTTAAATATAAAGCATTTTTAAAATCAATTTTATAACTTAACATTTATTGCAGTTGTTTTGGACACTAACAAATGGTATCATCAAACTTTTGTGCAACCAGGAGAAATCAGCTTGACCATAGGAGCAGAATATGATTAAGAATAGAAACTGTTATACGAAGTTGAAAATGGATATATGTAGCATAAAGAAGACATTATTAAATAAAATAAAAATTGTGTAAAATAAAACTTTTAGAAGTTACAACATTTTTCATAGTATATACGAAAATTTCATTTATATTACGAAATTTAATTTGTCAACCTCTTTTCTAATTTTACGAAAGTACGCAAATAAGAAACTATATTAAAAAAAAAAACAGTTCGTTAACTCTTTAACAAATGGGGGACACCGGTGTCACAAGATTTTTTTTAACATTTTTCTAGATTTAGAGCGTTATTTTGAGTTTACTGCTACAGTAAATGCTTATTTTCAAAGTAAAATACGTTATTTTTAGAATTTGATGTCGCTACAGGCTCAAGAGGATAATATCACGTGATATCCTCCGAAAACATCTTTTTACATTTTTCATCAAAACTGATACAGGCTCAAAAGGATAATATCCTGCGATATCCTTCGAAAACACCTTTTTAACGAAATTAATTTTTATTTTCTTAAATTAGAAAATAGCTTGAATTTATGATATTTCGTATTATGCAAGATTTTTTCTTAATATTTACGAAATAAGTTTTCATAAGGTTAATGGTTAGTGTTCTTGTCTGGCAGACCGGAGGTGGTGAGTTCGATTCCCTCCTATGGAACTACAGGCCCGATGAATGCATAGGTATATTTCTTTCCTTTCAAACTAGGTTAGCTTAGGTTAATGTATATTACATCAATCCGAAGAAATACACATAGTTCACTATTGGGCCTGCAGTGAGCTCGTTTTCACGACAAAAAACTTTTTGTTCACTGAGTTTATTATTTTTCAATGTTCACAAACTCAGTTTCCTGGACGTAATTTCTAAGAATTTTGCAATCACTGTTAGTCACTTTTAAGATACTTTGATCTAACTTCTAACGAATCTTACGAATGCCTGACAGTGGCAACGAAAGTGCTCCAGAGTTTTGCTGTCCTCTCCGCATGCTCTACATTAGTATGAATCCGCACAGCCAATTTTGTATAGATGTGCCTATAATCCTGTGTGTCCACTTATTTCTCGTCTTATTCTCATTAGGGTCATCCCATAGAATATTTTTGATTCCGCCCACCGTTTAATAATTCCAAGAGGCCTTATGGGATTCTCCCACTCATATTTTCAATTTAGTTTTTGTTGCATCAAATGGTTTTGCGTTTGTCAGGTCCACTAACTCGTTCTCCCTTCCCATTAATGCTAAACGATGGTATACTTCTGTTTATGGGTCTTCAATATAGAACCACAGGCCCACTTTATCAGCCATATGTATAACAACGGATTCCTGCTGGTATTTGTTCTAGTTTTCTGCTTGATTAAGACATTCTATCCGGGACAAACGTTTCAATATTTTCTACATATTATGTGTCTGGTAAGCGATCAGACACCACCGATGATTGTGTATAACCTTCCCATAATAGGACTAAGACCAAATTTTTATACCCTACACCACTTTAGAGGGAAGGGTATATAGTGTTTGCGCTAATGTTTGTAACGCACAATAATATTGGTCCTATATCCACCTTAAAGTATACCAATCGGCTCAGAATAATTATCGTCATCGATTTAGCTATGTCCGTCCGTCTGTAATCAAACGACAGGTCGCAATTTTAAAGATATTTCAATGAAATTTTTTGCATGACAACTTAATCCCATTTTATTTTTGTAAAAAGTCTAAGGTATTATATGGTCGGCATCGCTCGACTATAACACCTTGCTTGTTATGCCTTAGTTCTCCTACATATCGGCCAGCACCGATGTGCCTTGTTGATCCTATCCTATCTATGTGGTGTCACTATTTTAATTTCCGGTCGTGGATTACTTCTAAGTGCAAGTTATAAATCGCATTATGCACGAATTTTTTATTTTTTTGTAAAATTAAGCATGGACTATTTTTAGTGCATATTTATTTGTTATTTTATAATAATTGGTAATTAAAACTTATTAAAAAAACGTATTTAAATCAAGTATTTTATACTTGTTTTAAGGCAAACCTAACTTACCATACTTCTAACATCATTCCAGATTGATTTGAGTATGAATTGCTTAATTCTTTTTTTGAGACATGATTGACACTTTGGCCAGAGATGTGTCAACCTTTTGGATAATTTTTTTGTTTGCTTTAAATACATACATAAGACTCTCATACATAATAGTAATTCTTGTAATAAGATCATGTGAAGTATTACAGGTAAAACTATATATTGTGTATATATCTGTATGTGTTTTTATATTTTTTGGTCGCTGTAACTCTTAGGTTGTTGGTTTTTGGCCAAGAAACTGAAATTGAAACTTTTAAATTCCAAAGTGTAAAATCCAGCAGTTAACTATAAATATAAGTTCATATATGTATATATGTGTGTGTTTTTTTCAACACAAAATAATATTTATTACATCACCTGTTGTTGTTGCCACTACAGCTCAATGTTCACCAGCACTTTATTTATTTATCACAAGAGTGATATGCATAAGTCATGTTAAATTTAATTTTTTTTTGATTTTCTTCTTTGCAACTGAATTTTATGGTTATTTTTTTTTTTATTTTTAGTGGCACTTAAACTATAAAAATACATTATTTTATATATCAATCATATAAAGTTGAGATAAATTTAAATTTAGTTTTTTTTTACGTTTTTATTTTTTTTCATTACTACATTTGATTGTGAAAATTTCAATGATCTGCATACTGTTTTCTGTGGTTTTGTTAGAGCGTTGGCGTTGTACTTTTTTGTTGTTGTCAAAATTTAGATCATTTAAATGTCAATGTTGTTGTTGTTGCTGTTTTAATGCCCCAACAAACTGTTTGTTGTTTAAAGAGTGTCAAGTGTTTTTCTACAATTTTCATTCATTTATTTTCAAAAACATAGTTATGTGTTTTCAATGGAAGTGACTTGTTTTTTTGTTTTTGGTATGACCAAAATGTCATTTTGATCTTTTTCAAAGATGACCTCTATTATGGAAAAACAGCAAAATATAAATGGAAAAACGTGAGATGATTTAAGCAGAAAACTCCAAAAATGGTAATGATGCAATATTTATTTTTTGTATTTTTTTGTTTTTGCTGTAATAATAACAGCAATAATAAACTATATTTTTATGTTTTGTTGCGATTTATTAATTTTTGAATAAATTTGTTAGCAAAACTTTATTTACGTGAAAGTCTTTAAATTTTAACGTTATGAAAAGCAACTCTTAAATGGTTTTACAATATTTAGTTATTAGGGTGTATGGACTTTACAAAGGACATAATAGTAGAATACAGATCTAAATAGCTGGTTATTTCCCTAAATCAAACACAAAATGCCAGCAAAAAAAAAAGAACTTCCAAAGTAACAAAAAAGAAGTCGAATTTACTCCATCGAAGTACTGAAAAAGACCTGAAGAAGTGATTATTTTAACACAGGCTTGTCATACGAGGTATTTTCTTTATGTTTGATTCCAAATTCACTACATCTGAAGTCATTCTAAGGAAGTAGTTTTTATGTTCTTTTTTTCAAATATTTTTAAAGTGAAATTGTAGTATTTTAAAATCGCTTCATTTCATGTCAATAAACATCACTTCCACAGAAGGTAAACAATTTCACTGTGTGCTTCTTTTGAAGTGGTGATAAATGTTATTGCTTTGGAAGTACATACTTCTTTTAATTTTTGTTCGGATACTTCTCTCAAAAACTAAACCGTTTTGTGATTAAAACCTTTTTTGGTTCTAAATTAACTGTAATTTGAAATGAGTATTTGTTTTGAAATAAAACAAAGATTAATTTAAGAATGTAAACGATTGAATTAATACCAAAATGGTCTTGATGGGGTGACGACCTGGACAGTCATTGGATAACCCTAAATGGTAAGTTAAATAGGTAGTTCTGCACTATCCCACCGAACTACTGCATACTGCTTGCATTACTTTCAAGAGCTCTTGTAATAACTTAAATATAATTAGATACGTAAGTGCTTCATTTTGAGTTTTGCATTTTTACATTTTATTGGATAGTGCACTAGAAACCGTCTTTTACACACATACACAGAATGAAATAGCTTTTCTGTGTGACAACCACTGTTTGACGTACAATAAAATAACTTAGCAGTGTTGTTGTGAGCGATCTAACGTTCAATAAGCCCAAGTTCATATTCAGTTCGTATTATTATTTGTAAGTACTTATTTCACTGCTAATTTGTAAGCAAATGTAGTAAGTGCTGATTACTTTTCTATAAAAGTTTTTGCCGGAATACAAAAAGAATTCCTAAATCAGTATATCCCTAATCAGTTTTGATGATAAATAAAAAAATCCCTAATATTTATGTTCACTGAAATGATGCTTTAAACAAAAATATTTTAGAGGAATTCATTCATTATTTTGGGGCTTGTGTTTGCATATTTTTTTAACCTTTTCCTTGAACTACCACAGCAAGGCCCTTCACTTTGAACATTTCACAGGTATTAAGTTTTATAAGAAACAAACGAAAAAGCTTTAAACAAAAAAAGCTAAAAGCTAATAACAATATGAATCTAGTTTTTCTTTCTAAATCATAGTATTTTACAATAATTTAGTTGTACAACTCATAAATATCTACAACAAATACCTAAATGATTTCTTTAAAAAAATTTTCCATTTTCTGTAACTTTAATATTATGAAAAACAAAACAAAAATAACTCTTGTAATCTTACTACATTTTAATTATTTATATATTACAAACAAAATAGTTATTTTACTTATAAGTTACTTAAAGGTTTGGTAATCCAAACACATAGACGACCAGACGAACATACAGATGTCCATATGTACGTACGTACAGTCAGAGATCAGCAAAAGTTTAGAATATTTTCCATTGCACCTTATTACGTGCACAAATGTAAGATTGACACTTTGTTGATTAAAGCGTCACATGTGTTGATCGGTATCATGCATTCAGGCATGATACAGTTGGCTGTTTAGCAGTCACATAATAGCGTGAACCAAAAAGGAAGATTTAATTTTTTAACACCACTTTAGCGAAGTAGTAGTTAGTTGCTGAAATGTAAGAAAAAGATATCCGCAAAATCACCATATAAAGAAAGAGGTAGTAGTTGTTGTGGTAGAAAGAAATAAAAAGTACACTAGGCAAGCAGAGCTATGAAAGCAACATAACCAACGAACCAAGCAGTCAGGAGCAGCATTAAGTAGTTGCAGCTGTTAAAGTGGTTGTGCTAAAATTGGCATGAGTTTGTTAAGAATTAGACGCGTGTCAAATACATTAAATATGTTTTTTTAACAACAAATGCGTGTTACCGCCCCAGTTACTTATGTTGCATGTTTTTTGAGATATCTGTGTTGTTTGTATTATTCATTATGTGTCTCAAACATATTAAATAATTGGCTAAACCAGAGTAAAACCACATCCATGAAAGAGATTTATATGTACAAATATAGAAAATTTATCGAAGTAAACAGTGACAATTACATACAAATGGAAATTAGTTGATTTTTTGTTCAAAATACGAGTTTATACTAAAAATAAATCAAATATTTTTAATTGATGGTACATAAAAAGTCATAACCATAACTATTTGAAATTTTACAAAAGAAATCATATTCTCATGAAATAATTTAATAAGATTACATACATACTACTATTTAGGGGTCACGTAAGCTACAAGTATTGTGATGGAGGACAGAGACTGTGAGAATCTGATCTATATTTCTGTATTCTGTCTATAATCAAGTCTACAGTCAAGCCTATAGTCTAGTCCTTAGTCTAGTCTATAGTCAAGTCTATAGACTAGTCTATAGTATAGTCTATAGTCTAGTCGATAGTCTAGTCTATAGTCTAGTCTATAGTCTAGACTATAGTCTAGTCTATAGTCTAGTCTATAGTCTAGTCTATAGTCTAGTCTATAGTCTAGTCTATAGTCTAGTCTATAGTCTAGTCTATAGTCTAGTCTATAGTCTAGTCTATAGTCTAGTCTATAGTCTAGTCTATAGTCTAGTCTATAGTCTAGTCTATAGTTTAGTCTATAGTCTAGTCTATAGTCTAGTCTATAGGCTAGTATATGGTCTAGTCTATAATATGGCTTATAATCTATAGTCTAGTTTATAGTCTGGTCTATAGTCTAGTTTATAGTCTAGTCTATAGTTCAGTCAATAGTCTAGTCTATTATCCAGTCTACAAGTGTAATGTAGTGTCTAGTCTAAGCTATTTAAAAGTTAGGTCTACCAAATGAATCTCTTTGATCGGTGTTGCAATAAGAATCGGAAAATTATCTTTTCTGTAAGGGACGTGCGAATATTTTTCAGATTCTACCAACAATTTTTAATAATGTTTTTGTTTACTCTTTTTTAATTTTAATAATTTTTTTAAATACTTTTTATCATTAATTAAATTTATGTTTCCATTGCTTTTTAAAGAAAACACTTCCTGTTTCAGGCAGGTTTCTTATTATTTTAATACAAGTTTTTTTTTGTAAAGTAAAAGAAATCGAAAGTGAAAAAAACATTGAAAATTTTAAATGAAATATATCAAATATTTAAAAAACTTAAACTTTTACGTATTCACGTCAGTATGTCGTAATAGCCAAAATTGAAAACACAGTTATGCGTAATTTTTTTCTCTTTCATTGAGTGCGTGCCACAAATAAACAAAGTGCCACACACGCATGACGGATACTGGCTGGAGATTTTTTTTAGCATAATGCACCATACTGTTGCTATGTTTAAGCAACTAAACATATGAAATTCAATTTTTTTCCTACCTACGAAGAAATGCTTCGAATCTTATAGTTTTGCAATAGTTATTTGGACCTGTTTAGATTACATGGTAATATATGTGGCATGTAAAGTATTTATATATGTTTATGTCATCAAGTTCAAAAAAAAATTGTCATTCCAAAATTTTTTTCTTGTTTTAATGGATTTTAGTTTTAAGTAAGTTTTTTTAATCTATTGAGTTTTGTTAGATTTTAGACATGAATTGGTATAATTTTTATTTCCTCTTAAGAAAATTTACTAGAAAAATTGTTTTTTTTTATGAGACGACTTCACTACATAGTCAAGATGATATACATATAGTGACACAACATATTTAACCGATTTCGTATTTTCTTTAATTTGTAGACAAACAATTTTAATTAAAACCTAAAAATCTTTTTTTGATTAATTTTTTTTTTTTGGCTTGAATCAATTAATTTTTTAATTGACTGAATGTTTTTTTTAGAATAATAAGTTGAAGTTTCATTAAATTGATTTTTTAAGAAATTTGTTTACTCTAAACTATTATATTGGTTCTACATTTATATTAAAGTATACCGATCGACTCAAAATCACTTTCTGAGTCGATTAAGTCATGTCCGTCCGTCTGGCTGGCTGTCCATGAAAAAAGTTTACAATTTTTTTTAGATATTTTGATAAAATTTGAATTAAAAATCGTTCTTATCGGTCAACTAGGTCCGATTATATTTTCCTACTTGATTAATCTTAAAATCTTATTAAAAATTTATTTTTTTGTTTAAATTAATGAATTGAACTTTTAATTGCTTTAATTATTTCTTTAATTGGAAAAAATATTTTTTTAATTGTTCAAAAATTTTATAATTGTTAAATCTCATAATTTTGTTAATTGATACAAAACGGAATGTGAAAACTTATTTCTCCATACCGTTATGAGGAATAAGCTTTCTACAGAAGTATTTTCTGTCAAAC
Organism: Lucilia cuprina; assembly: GCF_022045245.1. Taxonomy (NCBI): domain Eukaryota; kingdom Metazoa; phylum Arthropoda; class Insecta; order Diptera; family Calliphoridae; genus Lucilia; species Lucilia cuprina. Next base: position 31,653,380 of record NC_060952.1, read on the forward strand.
GTTCTTAGTTTTGTTTTCCCCTTGTAAAAAAAAATCTCGAAAATTGTTTGGCATTCATAGCTGATGAAACGTAAACTTATAAATGAATATCTTTAAAAGTTTTTTATTTATTCTGATTTTACCATTTAATTAACCTAACTTTTCTAAATGGAAAATCATACCATACATCAATCAAACAAATTTACATTTTTACAATTTACAGCTTAAAAAGTACCGCATGAAGCAATTAACAAAATCTAAGCAAATAACTTTAATGGAAATAAACGAAATGCATCTTCAAAAAAAAATCTTTAGAATTGCTTAACTAATGTATGTGGTAGGTTGATAAATATCTAGAAATTGCTACAAAAAATTAGCATGTTCAAATATGCAACAAACATATATGTATGCTAATATCTATAACCACTACACACACACATATTTAAATATCTTGAAATCTTTTAAGAAATCAATTATGCGAAAAACCATCATACATTTGAATACTAATTTCTATGACAAATTGTTGTGTTTACAAATTGTCATCAAATGAAAATTAACGAAAATTATTTTCAAAGATTTTCTTCTCACACAACTAAGCAAATTATGTACACTGAACTGATGACTGCAAAAATGCTTAAGTGTTTATTTTTTTTTTTAGAAAACCAAATTTTGATTTTGATATTTGCTGAATTTTTATAGTTATTATATGATGTAAATTATGATTTAAAATAATATTCTTAAATTTACACTTAAGTTCTTTTGCAGACAAGGCTTAGAATTTTTTTCTTAATTTAAAGGTGTGGGTATGGAAAACATGTGTAACAAAATTTTAAACATTTTTAAATATTTAAATATACTTACATTGTACCACGGAATAAATTAACACTATAATCATAGACAGATGATCTACCAGGTCCCGCTAATATTAGAGCACAATCTGCTCCCAATGGTGATGTATTTATAGCTTCACCAAAATGATGAAATTGTGCATTTATTGTACTGGGTGCTGCTAATAAAGCTGTTGTTAATAGAAATATTCTGCAAAAAAAAAAAAAAAAGACAAAAATACAAAATTTAATAAATCAATTTACTTTATTGCTGTTTGCATATCTATAAATTGTCTGTGAGTGTTGTATTTATTTAATAATTAATCATACAATGTCATTTATTTGACTTTTATATAGAATAGTTTGTATCTTTAATTTACATATACATATTTTATATTATTGCTACTATTATTCGCTAGTTATAAAGCTACCTAACTCAATCTTATAATTGTATCTTAGAAATTCGTGTTAGTTTTTTTTGGTTTATCTGCAATATTTTTTCATATTTTTAGTATTTTGTTACAAGAAGTTTATAATAAATTATGTCTTTGGGGGTGTCTAGTTTAAAATTGAAATTTATAGCCAAAACATGGAAATTATGCAATTTTTTTCTTGGTTTTTGTAAGAAAAAACGTATTTTTAGAGGTTTGCAAATATTTGAAAAGGTAAAACTGTTTTTAGTGTCAGTGTGATTTTGATAGGCTGTCAAGTTAACGTATAAGGTATTTTATTAATAACTGTCAGACGTTCGATCAGTGCTTGTAAATTGAGATCAAAATAATCTATATCAGGCAAGAAAAGTAATGAGTTAAAAAAATCCGATTTTCTTTAGCATTTTAACTTATTTGAACAAGAACTTTAGCTTACAAAACACTACTTAAGTAAGTACTTACAAATAGGGAGCTAGCAACGCAATTAATAAAAAGTACAAAAAATGAAAACTCAAAATAAAGATTATAAGAATACTTAAAAGTAATGCAGACGGTAAGTAGTATGCATTGAAAAGTAACTGGTTATGTACCTTTCTATAGCATTTGTTTTGAGAGAATTTAGCGTTTATAATCCGTTAAACGGATGAAATGATTAGTAGGATTGAATAAGCAGAAAAGTAAGTGGTTGTATAGGTACAAACCATTGCAGAGTTTTAGCTGAGAGGAAGTTCAGTGGACACGTTGCTTTGGCATACGTACTTACTTATCATATTATACGAATACTTTAAAGTAAATAACAGTCATTGAAAAGTAACTGGTTATGTAAGTACATACCTTTATAGAGCTTACGCTTAACTTCCTTTCAGCAAAAGCTCTATAAAGGTATGATGTTCCTCCAAACAGATGAAATAAGAAGTAGTCATTGAAAAGTAGCTGGTTATATACGTGCAAACTATTGCAGAGCTTTTGCAGCACTCACAGTCAAATCGCTCTTAAATTTAGACGTATTCATTCAAGCCAAAATTTACAAATTTAAATAAGTAGTAGTCATTGAAAAATAAGTGCTTATGTAAGTATAAACCTTTACAAAGTTTCTGAGTTCACCATATACGTATATTGCTTGGGTATAAGATTGCTGTACTACAGGTCAAACCGCTCTTAACTTTAGGTGTATTTATTCAAGTCATAATAGACACATTAAAATAAATACTAGTCATGAAAAGTAAGTGATTATGTAAGAACAAACCAATACAGAGTTTTTCCTAATACGAAGTTCAGCATACATGTTGCTGGAGTATAAGTGGGCTGCACTTACAAGTCATAAAGCATACATTAAAATAAGTGCTAGTCATAGAAAAATAAGTGGTTATATAAGTACAAATCTTTACAGAGTTTTCGCTGAGAGATAGTTCAGCGTACATGTTGCTTGAGTATAAGTGGGCTGTACTTATATCCAAAACGCTCCTAATTGAACACTTTTACTAAACACAAGCATCGAATATATTCAATTTCATACCAAACAATCAATCTACCTAATCACAACTCATTATTAGATCTTATTATATTGAAAGGGAAATTTTATAAATTTAATTTTATAAATATTAACTTAACTCTGGCGTAGGTGTAAAACCCAACAGGTTTATAAATATCATTACTAAGGAACTTTCGTTTTGCATCACTTTATTTTCAATTGAATATATTTTTTAATCAAAAGTGAAATGGTTACTATTAGTTGGTGTGCATTTTTAGTGAAAGGCGTTCATACAATGGTCAAGGTGATGGTGAAAATAAAGACAAAATAAATCGTATTAAAATAGAAAAACCTTTCTAAATAAAATGATAAGAAAATTATTATAAAAATACTATTGAATTATAATAAAATCGAAGCAAAATATCATAATACCCTTCAACACTGTAACTTTGTATTAAGTATTAAAATTAAATATTAAATATTTAGAGGAAATAAAAATAATATATTACTTTCTCCAACAAGATCAATATATTTATGAAAACACACAAATCAGCACTCAAATAAGCACTTAAATAATTAAAAGAAATAGCTCTGTTATTTTTTTACACATTCAAATATTCAATTAAAATAAATTACAAAACAAAAAAATAATAAAAAATACCAACAAATATATAAAATTTTAAAACTTAGTTTATAATTGATTTCATTCACTTTGCAAAATCGCCGCCAAATTTAAGCAAAATTTTTAATTGATTAAAAATATTTTGTTATTAACTACAAATTATTAACAAATTTTAAACATATAACAATTTTTACTAATGCTAATTTCTTATTTCATTAAAATCAATATTAATTGATTGCCTTTGTCAGTAAAATCATAAATCATATTTAATTCAAAAACAATTTTCTTTCAAGACAATAATCAAAAAAAGTAGCTAACGTATTTGTGCCACACACGCGAAATACTATGCTACGTTCATTTCACACAAGAATTTGTTGACAGTTAAAAAAATGAGTATGCAAAAAAATGTGGAGAATATGATAAATGATTTAAGGTAAATTATGATTTAAACAAAATGTACTGACATAAATATAAATCATAGTTAAACAATAAAAAATACTATTCAATGCATATGTATGTATGTATGTTAAAACCAGACCTATATCTAAATTCTGTAGCAATTTATTATCAGAACTGTGAAGCAGTCTTTAGTTTAGACTAAAAAGCTGTATATAGTCTGCACTATAGAGCAGACTATAGAGCTGTCTATAGTCTGTACTATAAAGCTGTTTACAGTCTGTACTATAGAGCTGTCTATAGTCTGGACTATAGAGCTGTCTATAGTCTGGACTATAGAGCTGTCTATAGTCTGGACTATAGAGCTGTCAATAGTCTGGACTATAGAGCTGTCTATAGTCTGGACTATAGAGCTGTCTATAGTCTAGTCTATAGAGCTGTCTATAGTCTGGACTATAGAGCTGTCTATAGTCTGGACTATAGAGCTGTCCATAGTCTGGACTATAGAGCTGTCTATAGTCTGGACTATAGAGCTGTCTATAATCTGGACTATAGAGCTATAGCCTGGACTATAGAGCTGTCTATAGCCTGGACTATAGAGCTGTCTATAGCCTGGACTATAGAGCTGTCTATAGTCTGGACTATAGAGCTGTCTATAGTCTGGACTATAGAGCTGTCTATAGTCTGGACTATAGAGCTGTCTATAGTCTGGACTATAGAGCTGTCTATAGTCTGGACTATAGAGCTGTCTATAGTCTGGACTATAGAGCTGTCTATAGTCTGGACTATAGAGCTGTCTATAGTCTGGACTATAGAGCTGTCTATAGTCTGGACTATAGAGCTGTCTGTAGTCTGGACTATAGAGCTGTCTATAGTCTGGACTATAGAGCTATCTATAGTCTGGACTATAGAGCTTTCTATAGTCTGGACTATAGAGCTATCTATAATCTGGACTATAGAGCTTTCTATAGTCTGGACTATAGAGGAGCCTATAGTCTGGACTATAAAAGAGTCTATAGTCTAGACTATAGAGCAGTCTAGTTCTAGCCTATAGTGTGTACAATAAGCTTTCTATTGTAGGTAATATAGATTATAAACCATTCTTTGGTATAAATTTTTCAAATCTGTTAAAACACATTTATACATATATTTTAAAAAACTAAATGCAGTGTGAAAATCTAGTACGTCAGCTAAACTTTTAATTAAGCAATTATAAGCTGTTGCTGTTAATTTTTAAATTTTATCAACAAAAATGTGTGGGAAAATTTCATAAATTCAAGAAATAAAAAACATACTTCAATGCTGTATGTTTCCTAAGTCTTTCGTATTAGTGGCAATAAATATAGCACAACTTGGCTTTTTAAATTCCACAATTTTGTTGCCGTAAGACAATTAATGTTTAATAAGCTATTATTTTATTGCAAATAGCACTAACTAACAAAGCAAAAAACTAAACTCTGCGTAAAAATCAAAGTTCGTTTTTGTTTTAATATTAATAACTCGGTCTTTAACAAATGAACCAGTAATATTTCTTAGTAAATTGTTAGTCAGATTTAATTGTTTTTTTTTAATCATAAAAATATATATAGTACAACAAAACAAATAATTATGGTTGTTCTAGTTATAACGAACAGCAATTGATATAATAAATCCGGATATTTAACAAAAATATACAACAGCTACTACAGTATCAATTAAATAAGTAACCAACCAGCCAACCACTCCTTTATTTTGAAATAAAATCGCCAACTAGTGGCCATAATTGTGGTGTACTACACAAGTTTGTTTTAAGGCAGGAGTTGGTTTCACTTCTATTTTATTACTCTTACTGGTGATATTGCTCAGACATTTGGAAGTAATAAACAATAATCAACACACAATGTTTAACTTTATTAAATTCTATTGACAAATCATTGTTGTTAAATTGCCACGTTGGCCTTTAATGATTAAAAACAGAAAATGAAAAAAAAATACTGTATGTAAGCTAGCATCAAACAAAACGCACAACACTTGTTGCAGCTACCTTGCTGCTAAAGTTAAATTAAATATTCTAAAATTATTTTTTTTCTTTAGATTTCTATAGACAAGGCAATTTTTCTTAAGAATTTTAAACTATATATATTTATTTTATATTTTTCTTGGTTTTTAGATTTTGTATGTCAAATAAATTATTTAAATTACTTTTAAAAAACAATATCCAATATTTGCAAATACAAGAGTAAAAGAAACATTGTAAGTAATGTACAGTGGTTTGGATTGCTATATAGATTTTGCAAGAAAACAGAAGTTCGAGAAATAATGAAGTTTAAAATTTTTAAAAAGGAAAAATCTGAACACACGAACAATATATAGTTTGCAAAAATCTAGCAAATAGTTTGTAATATAAACTAGTCTACAGGCTGTACTACGGACCGGTCTAAATTCTGTACTAAAAACCATTCGATAGTATGGGCTGTGGAACATAGTCTGGTGTCTAAACTTTAGACTGAAGCAAGCAAGCCTATGGATTATAGATCAGTCTATAGACTAGGCTATAGATCAGTCAGCAGTAGATTAATAAGCAACAGTAGATATATAAGCTTCTAGTCTGAACTACAGATCAGTCAGCAGTCTGGATTGATAACCAGTCCATATTCTGGATTGAAGATCTGTCTCAGATCATTTTGGATTAAAAATCAGTCAATATTCTGGATTGAAGATCAGCTTATAACCTTGCATATAGACCTATAGTTTAGGTTAAAGATGAGTCTATATTCTTGATTATAGATCAGTCTATTCTGGATTATTGATCAATCTATAGTTTGTATTAAAGATCATTCTAAAGTCTTGATTATAATTCAATCTATAGCCTGGATTATTATTCAGTCTATAGTCTGGATTATAGAACTGTATATAATCTGGATTATAAATCGTCTAACGTCTGGCCTATAAGACTATAGTCTGGATTATAGATCCGTCTAAAGTCTGGATTATAGATTAGTCTATTGTCTGGATTATAGATAAGTGTATAGTCTGGATTATAGTTCCATCTATAGTCTGGATTATAGATCAGTCTATAGTCTGGTTTAAAGATCCATTTATGGTCTGAACTATAGATTCGTCTATAGTCTGGATTAAAGATCAGTCTATAGTGTTGATTATAATTCCATCTATAGTCTGGATTATAATTCCGTCTATAGTCTTGTTATAAATCAGTCTAAAGTCTGGTATAGAGATCAGTCTATTGTCTGGATTATAGATCAGTCTATAGTCTGGATTATACATCCGGTTAACGTTTGGACTATAGATCAGTCAGGCTTTACTCTAGATTGTAAATCAGTCTATAGTGTAGATTACATATCCGTCTATAGTCTGGATTAAGGATCAGTCTATAGTTTGAATTATATATCAGTTGATAGTATATATTATAGATAATTTTAGAGTCTGGGCTATTGACCAGTCCACACATAGTTCTTAGTCGGTCCTATTGATCAGAGTTTAGTCTTTTCTATACATGTTACATATATATTTCAGTAATTTTCTTCTGAAAAAAACTATCATCAAAACCCAATGTGGAAACAAACGCATGTTCGTGAGCTGGGTATATAAACATAAAGTTTTGTTTAATTTTTTGGTTCTTAGTTTCTGCATTCAATAGTTTGCGGCATTTTGTTCTTACGTTGTTGTTTGTGAAAGGTTTCGACAATAATTATTTATGACATTTTTTTTGTGTTAGCACAATATTTAATGCGTTCGGCTGATCATAAATGTACCAGCATATACGTACATACATACATTTTGCTAACAGCAAAAGTATAGATTACTTTTTTTTTCTTGCTTTACTGTTGTTCTTATGGGCATTGTAAACTTTGTTGTTAATTTATTCATGCAACACGTTACAGCAACTGCACTAAAAACAAAAAACAACTTAACTAATTGCAAATGCCGACTTGGGTGTTTGTATGAATGAATGAGTTTTTAATACTTTGTCGTTCGTACAAATATTTACTATCATTTGCATTTTTTTTGTTTGTTTTTATTTATTTTTTTATTTTCTTATTTGACCTCATTTTTCTTTTTCAAATTTATATGTATGAGTACCTTAAGTATAGATTTTTTTATAATATTTGCAAATAATTTGTTTACTTGCATTTTTTTATGTGTCTGTCTGTAGCGGCGTGAGTGAAAATTTCGTTTAAATATTTTAGTTTTTGTGTCATATTGATATTTTACATTCTTTTCCAGTTTGTTTTTCTATTAAATTATTTATAAGGGGCGTTATGTTAGGAAAGTTTCTTAAATAGTGTTTGCTTATGTTTTGGGTGGTCTTGCATTTAGAATTCTATAGTTTATTTTAAAGAGTTTCATAGAAATGAAATAAAACACGGTTAGAGAAATTGTTTGCATTTTTTTTAGAATAAATAGTTTTTATATAGCACTGCAACAAGTTTGCTGTCATTCCTGTGCATTGATACATTATTTGCCTTACAAGATTAATCGGTTTACTATGAAATATATTTCAACAACATTTCATTACTACTATTAAAATCATTAATGATTTTTTTTGCCAAAGAAATAATTGCCATAATTTTTTAACAGCTTCCCGAGAGACAATACAAAAAAAAAAAAAAACTTATAATTGTAACCATGACCTTGATCTACATTAAAACGCAAAAATTACCAACATTTTTAACTAAAAGCCTTAGTTTTATTTTTAAACCAACAAAACATTTTAATGATTTTAATAATTATAATCATTTTATAGTTAAACAAAGAAACCTCTAAGTAACTTAACACCATAAAGTCATTATATTAAATTTATAGTTTTTATAAACATTTTTAAATTACTTTACTTTTTTCAAAGCTTTTAAAATTAACAATTTCATGGTTTATTTTATTACTTTATTTGTGCTCGAGAGAAGAAATTTATTTAAAAACTAAACGTTTAATAGTGCAAAAACTATGCAAACAAATTGCTTTTAATTTACCCTACAGTACACGATAATTACACTACCTTTACAGTTGCTAAAAGAGAATAGTAGTCCATAGTCCAGACTATATGGTTAATATTTTAGTCTATAGACTGGTCTATTGTCCAGACTATAGATTGGTCTATTGTTCAGACTAAAGACTGGTCTATTGTCCAGACTATATACTGGTCTATTGTCCAGACTATAAACTGATCTATTGTCCAGACTATAGACAAGTCTATTGTCCAGACTATAGACTGGTCTATTGTCCAGACTATAGACTGGTCTATTGTCCGTATTATAGACTAGTCTATTGTCTAGACTATAGAAAGGTCTATTGTCCAGACTATAGACAGGTCTATTGTCCAGACTATAGACTGGTCTATTGTCAAGACTATAGACTGGTCTATTATCCATGCTATAGACTGGTCTATTGTCCATACTATAGACTGGTCTATTGTCCTGACTATAGAATGGTCTATTGTGTATACTATAGACTGGTCTATTGTCCAGACTATAGACTGGTCTATTGTCGAGGCTATAGACTGGTCTATTATCCATACTATAGACTGGTCTATTGTCCAGACTATAGAATGGTCTATTGTGTAGACTATAGACTGGTCTATTATTTAGACTATTGCCCAGACTGTAGACTGGCCTATTGTCCAGAACATAGCCTGGGTTATTGTCTGTATTATGGTCTAGTTTATTGTACAGACTATAGACAATACTATTGTCTAGACTATAAACTGGTATATTGTCTGGACTATAGATTAGTCTAAAACGTAGAAGAACCTTTCTAAAAAAACTTCAAATCAAAAACAATTGTATTGGAAACATTCAGAACAGCTGGGTAGTAGCTAAATGTCTTAACACACTTTTATATGTTTAATTTGCGTCATTATACAAGTGTGACACACATGTTTTTTCTTTCTATTTTTCATACATACATATGTAAATAAATTAAAAGTTTAGTTTAGTTTGATTACAATTACCATGTAATTCACTACTTGTTTTGCTTTTAAAATGTTTCATATCTCCTTTTTTTATATAACATTTGTGGTAAACAATTAATTTGATTTTCAAATAACTAATACTCGAATGTAAATTGATGACATTTTCAAATGAATTTAAAATTAAAAAGTTGTTTTTCTTCAACACAATGAGTGAATGAATGCAGTTTTAAATGGCTGGCGTTTAAAACAAAAGACTTAAGAAACATTTACGTTTTCTTTAATATTACAGCATAATTAATCAATAATAATTAAAAAGTAATTTAAATTCTTTAAGGTATTTATGAGATTTGTTAAATGTAGTTTTACTTTATAAAGAAATAAATATAATATAATTGCTTTATTCACTTAGTATTTTTTATTTTGTTTTTCTTTACAGGTATTTATACAATTAATTTGGTAAAGAATTTTTAAAAATTTTTATGCTAATAAGGTAGGTGATATTTTATTCATTGTCGCCTACGACAAATGTTGAAATATATGTATTTTATATTGACAACTATCTGTCAATAATATTTCTTATCGTTCATCATGTAAAGCTTTCATAAAATGTTAACAAAATATTGAAATAATTTTTGTTTTTAAACTCCTACAATTATATTTTGTTCAGTCAGCAATATTTACACCCTTCACCACTGTGATCGGGTCAATGATCCCCCACTGACACTTTAGAAACATTATCTGATTTGACTATTCCAATTATTTTGTCATAAACTTAATGTATTTCAGAAGTTTCTATAATCATGCCAAATAATTAAACTATAGTCATATCTATGGACTAATAAATGTCCGTGACTATGGAGTTTTCTACAATCTAGACCTAAATACTAACAGCCAATAATCGTCCATAGTCAAGGATTTCTTTATATACACTATTCTATAGTGTCGAGTATAGTCTCTATAGACTATATAGTCTTGACTATAAACTATTCTATAGTCCTGAATAGTCTTGACTATAGACTATTCTTTAGTCTTGAATATAGACTATTCTTTAGTCTTGAATATAGACTATTCTATAGTCCTGGCTATTCTATAGTATTGACTATAGACTTATCTATAGTCTGGACTACAGACTTATATATAGTCTGGAATATAGACTTATCTATATAGACTATTATATAGTATTGACTATAGACTATTCTATAGTCTTGACTATAGGCTATTCTATAGTCTTGACCATAGACTATTCTATAGTCTTGACTATAGACTATTCTGTAGTCTTGACTATAAACTATTCTATAGTCTTGACTATAGACTATTCTATAGACTAGACTATAGACTTTTCTATAGTCTTTGCTATATACTATTCTATAGTCTTCACTATAGACTATTCTATAGTATTGACTATACACTATTCTATAGACTATTCTATAGTCTTAACTATAGACTATTCTATAGTCTTAACTATAGACTATTCTATAGTCTTAACTATAGACTATTCTATAGTCTTAACTATAGACTATTCTGTAGTCTTGACTATAGGCTATTCTGTAGTCTTGACTATAGACTATTCTATAGCCTTGAATATAGACCATTCTATAGTCTTGACTATAGACTATTCTATAGTCTTGACTATAGACTATTCTATAGTCATGACTATAGACTTTTCTATAGTCTTGACTATAGACTATTCTATAGTCAAGACTACAGACTTATATATAGTCTGGAATATAGACTTATCTATATAGACTATTATATAGTATTGACTATAGACTATTCTATAGTCTTGACTGTAGGCTATTCTATAGTCTTGACTATAGGCTATTCTATAGTCTTGACTATAGACTATTCTATAGTCTTGACTATAGACTATTCTATAATCTTGAATATAGACTATTCTATAGTCTTGACTATAGGCTATTCTGTAGTCTTGACTATAAACTATTCTATAGTCTTGACTATAGACTATTCTATAGTCTAGACTATAGACTTTTCTATAGTCTTTGCTATATACTATTCTATAGTCTTCATTATAGACTATTCTATAGTATTAACTATACACTATTCTATAGACTATTCTATAGTCTTAACTATAGACTATTCTAAAGTCTTGACTATAGATTATTCTATAGTCTTAACTATAGACTATTCTTTAGTCTTAACCATAGACTATTCTATAGTCTTGAATATAGACTATTCTATAGTCTTGACTATAGACTATTCTATAGTCTTGACTATAGACTATTCTATAGTCATGACTATAGACTTTTCTATAGTCATGACTATATTGTCTTGACGACAGACTATTTTATTGTCTTGACTATAGATATATCTATAGTCTTGACTGTAGACTATTCTATCGTATCTATAGTCTTGTCTACAGACTTTTCAATGGTTTATCTGGAGTCTTATCAATAGTCTTAATTATACACTAATATATAGCTGCTGTTCACTATCCACGAAGAGTCAAGGGATAGGTTGACTATACTGTAGTTATGACTACAGTTTGGTCTTTAGTCTGGAATGTGGACTAATCTCTATAATTGATCTAATAATTAATCATTTTTAACCATAACTATACTATGTGGCTCCTTAGTAGTTAGTGTTCTAAGTCGGTTGTGGTCTTTTGATGTCCACCAGAGAAAAAATTTTATGTGGACTGATGACTTATCTATAGTCTGGAATAAGTAAGATCTAATTGACAACAATGTGTAACGTATTCCTTATTTGTTATACAATTGTAAATTTCTGTTTGCTTTTTGGGATTTGTCAGTATGATTTTCCATTCACCCCTTATAAGGAAAATATAACATTAAAAATATTACCATCTTCAATATATTTAATTTGTTTCAAAAACTAGTCTCTATTGTATTCTAACAAAACCTATTCATACAATTGTTTTGCAAATTTTTAGGAGTTCTAATTTAAAACATAATTTAAAAAAAAGAATTACTAAATCCCTTCACAAATCAAACAAACAATAGAATTGTTCGCAATTTATTTGTTTCAATTACAAATTTTTATTACATTTAAAAAAAATGCTATAATTTTAGCTAATCTCCTGCTAAAGCAACTTTATCAATGACCTACTAATTTTACAAAACTAAAATGAAACTCAAAAAAAAAACATATTAAAATTTATTTCATTAAAAGCTCGTGTCTTTAAATTTGTTTATTTCAATTTAAACGCTAACAAAACTCATCTGCCTTCACGGTAGTAGGAAAGCAAAAAATACATTTAACCATAACCATAAAAGTGTCAGATTTATTACAGCTAATGTTGAAAGCTAACTATAGTGTGAAATTTAATTTTATGTAATTTAAATTGCCATAGAGCAAACGTTTTATTTTGGTAGGTTTTTTTCAAATGTAAAAGTTTTTAAAATTTTTTCGAGATATTTCCTTTTTTCTTAAAACAACATAATATGTTTATCTTAAATAGGAAGTAAAATTTTTATAGTGATAAAATTTCATAACGTTTTTTGACATACGATATATTTCTCTTATTATTGCCATATTTTGTGTAACTTTGAGTATTTTTGTTTTATTTTTTTATATGTCTTGTATATCAAATTAAATCTATTATTGCTTTATTTCATTATAAAAATAACTTTTAATTTCATATTAATATTTGTTTGTTGGAAAATTATCGATAAAAATTAAATTGTATGAATGTGTGAGAATGCCCCATTATTTTAATGTAATTTCTCGTTCGTGTCTTAAGTCTTTTGTTTTAAGGCGAATATTATTGGATTAAACAAAAAAACTGCAAATATTTTGGGTGGGGATTTCTTGTTTTCCAATTCAATTACAAATTTTAGGTTAAATTTTTTATTTTAATATGCACATTATTATACTAATGCATAATGATAATTTTAGCCTAGGGGAATTGTTTGCAGGAAAATGGAATATAGTGTGAGTAAGGAATTATTATCGAATGGGCAATTTTATTTCAATATACAATTATATGAAAGTAAAAACTTATAAAAAAAGAACTCGATTAAGAAATATGAAAAAAGGTAAACATATAAAAAAGAACTCGATGAAGAAATATGAAAAAAGCCTCAACAATTTAGACAAACTTTATATTATCTAAACGGCTTGTTAATTACAGACTGATCTACAAATAATCATGAATATTGACTGATTTCTAATCTTGACTAGATGCTAATCTATTGTTTTTCTTATCAACTGATGTATTATCTTGATTGGAGGCTGGTATAAATATAATATTTCCTATAGACTTGAGTTCCGACATGAGGCTGTTAAATAGTCATTTTATTTTATTTTATTATCGAATTACTAATACATAGACTTGTTGTTCTTGTAGTAAAGTAAAGAAATACAGAATAATCCTCAATAATACTAATTTATAGTTCTTACTATGCGGATGTAGATCCGAAGAAATACTCCCAGTGCATTATCGGGCCTGTTGTGCACTCCAATACAAAACTTAGTTTCCTGAATGTTATTTCTAAGAATTTCCAATCACTGTCCTCTCACCTATATATTTAATTCAGCTTTCGTTGCGTCGAATTGTTTTGCCTTCGTCAAGTCAACTACCTCGAGTTTCCCTCCCTCCAGCCTCACTTTGTCCACAAATATAGAGCCACCTGTTTAGCAACGGATTCCTACTGGTATTTGATCTAATGTTCCGCTTAACCACTACATTTTACCTGCAGTCAGCGTTTCAAAGATTCCGATGTCTTCTGTATACGATTACGCACGAGCGATGATTCTGATATTTAGTATGATTATAGGCTGACCAGCTTTATTAAGGACTGATCTATTCTTATAGTTCTGAGCATGTAATTATCTGTAGTCTGGACTTAAGATGCATACGATTTTGGCACTGTTTTAACATTCGAATTATAGGTTGAGCTAAAGTTTTGTCTATAGTATGATCTATATTAAAGGGTCTTAAATCTATATAGTCTATAGATTGATCTTTATTCATGACTGTTCTATAGTCTACTCTATAGACTGATCTGTAGTCTATAGATAATACCATAAACAAGAATATTGAACAGAATATAAATACTCTACAGGTGAAATTTAACTATAGATCAGTCTAGACTACAGACAAATAGATTTATAGTCTTGACTATCGACTGATGTGTAGAATGATTATATGCTGCTCAATGTTTTTGAGTAGGAAATTGTCTATATTTTTGACTATATAATTATCTACCTGTATATTAGATAGTTTAACAGTAGATATTATAGATCAGTCTATAGTCAAGACTATAGATCAGTCTATAGTGAAGATTATAGATCAGTCTATAGTCAAGACTATAGATCAGTCTATAGTCAAGACTATAGATCAGTCTATAGTCAACACTATAGATCAGTCTGTAGTTAAGACTATAGATTAGTCTACAGTCAAGACTCTAGATGAGTCTATAGTCAAGACTATGTCAAGATTATGGATCAGTCTATAGTCAGGACTATAGTTCCATATCAGTCTAGAGTCTTGACTATTGCCTGATCTATAGTCAAGATCTATAGTCTTGACTATAGACATATCTATAGTCGTGACTACAGACTAATCTATAGTCTTGATTATAAACTAATCTATTGTCTCGATTATACACTAAACTATAATCTTGAGTCTTGACTATAGACTAACCTACAGACTTGACTATAGACTGATATATAGTCTTAACTAAAAACTGATCTATAGTCTTGAATTTAGACTATTCTATATTCTTAAATATGGACTTATCTTTAGTCTTGACAAGAGACCTAATAAATGTCTTGACTAAAGGCTGATTGATAGTTTTACTTATAGTATCTTCTGAATTCTTACAAAAAGAAAAAAATAGTTTGAGTTTATCAACATATACACAGAACAATCCTTGACAACAAGTAATTTAAACAACTTCCAAAAATATAAAACTTGTCTAGTATGTGACAACCTCCAGCAAGTGAATCCATTTACAACAATACCTTCTTAAGCACATTTTATCTGTATTAAAAACATTATGTTTGTCAAACCAAACAAAAGACTTAGAACACAAACCTTGTACAAACAGATAGACAGACAATGCAAGCACCAGCAACCTTGTTATAATTTCTGATTTATTTGCAATTAAAACAAGTTAAATATTTAAACTTTATTTTATTCAATATATTAGCAATACTATAACTTGTAATTAAATATTAACATAGCAATAACAACAAATTTATTTGTAGCTTATAAACCACAAAATATAAAAATGTTTTTTTTTAAGAATTTTTTTTTATTTTATTTTTATTTGAAAGAAGTTTATTTTGAACAGTTTAAAATGACGCGTTCAATTAATCAAATCAGAAAAAATTAAATGAAAATAAATATTGAGTGGCCAGTTTACAACAGTAAACGCATTTTTGGAGTTCAACTAAAATAGTCATATAAACCAAGTTTTTTTTTCAAAATTTTGTAAAACTTGCAGTTTTTTACAAGAAAAACATGTTTTTGCAAAAATAAAAACTAAAACTACATTCTTGCATATATGCATGTTTTTATTTATTTTTTTCTAATGTAATTTATGTTTTTTTATATAAATATATTTTTATGTTTTTTTAGATTTTTTTTATATTTTATTGATTTTTTTTAATAGTAGAGAATGCTTTAATTTAACTAAAAGTTAAAGTTTTTTCTAAAAGTTTTTTAAAAAACTATTTTTGAAGTTTAAACAACAAGTACAAGTATTTATATGTTTTATATGCTGTTTGGATAATTGATAAGTTAACCTCCTTGACTTGTTAAAATGTTAAACATTGTAAATAATATTTGGAGATAAATGAAATAATATATAATTTTATTTATATATTTTTATAAAAAAATATCATAATTTAAATTGCTTAAAAATCCTTTCAGTTATTGTGCAATTTGATTTAAAAGCTTTTGATTATTTTGTTTAGGAAAAAAATTCATTGCAGGAAATTTAAATTCTATAACTTAGATATTTTTTTTAACATTTTTAATTTTTTTAAGCAAATAGCTTTGCAAAATTATTTTAAAAATAAATAAGTAAATAAACAAAAACAATTTCAAAATCTTGATGTTAAGTAAATACAGCTGCAATTGCGTCAAGTCATGCATATGTATGACCATCGTTGTTGTCATCAACGTAATCACTGGCAAACATCAGCTTCCACATGCATTTCAAACTTCATTGGCAACATCATCATCGTCATGAACATCATTACCATCTTCCTTCATACAAACATCTTCTTCGGCTGCTTTATATCTTAAAGGTATTTCTTCAGTCATTGAGCCACTCAGTCAGTTAGACCGTCAGTCTTTTATTTTTCTACATTCATTCATATGTGAAGTTGTTTTTGTTTTTATTACTAGAGTTTGAAGTGTAAGCATTTTTTTCTTGCTTTACCCACATGCTGTGTCTTCATGCAAGTGCGTTTTTTTTTTTCTTTCGTTCAGTTTCTGTAGTATATTACGGTTTTAAATTTCCTTTCACTTCCATTTTAGTTATCCGTGTGTAAATATGTATAATAGTAGAGTTTTTTCATTATTATTACGATTTTATTTGTCTGGGGTCTACTACCACTTCTTTAGACTGGAATCACAATAATAATATTACAAAGAAAACAAGTCACATTCCAGTTTTTCTTTGCAAGAGAATTTTAAGAAAAAAGAAACAACAGTAATTGAGAGTGAATCCATTCAACCATCATGCAAAAATAATGACTTTTAACGACTCCTCTTTATCGTATCTTTAAATAAAATAATATTTCCAAAAAATATATTGAAGTGGTTAATAATTTTTCAAATTTCTTAATTTTGAAAATAATTAAATTCATTAGAAACCAATTAACCGACTAATATAATACTTAGTTAAGGTAAATTGAGCGGAATCCCAGTTATTTTGACTATAAAAATATTTATGACTAGACTTGGCTATATACTAATCAATAGTCTTAATTTTAAATACATGAATAGTTGTGACTAAAGACTAATTTATAGTCTTGTCTATAGAATAATCTGTAGTTTTGATGATTTAGTCTCCATCATAGAGTGGTCTATGGATTTGACCATAACCATATAAAGACTACAGTCTAGATATAGTCAAGAATACAGACCAATCTATAGGCATGACTAGTCAAGGTAATAAATTAGTCTATTGTCAAAGCTGATTTAGTCTCCATTATAGAGTGGTCTATGGATTTGACCATAACCATATAAAAACTACAGTCTAGATATAGTCAAGAATACAGACCAATCTATAGGCATGACTAGTCAAGTTAATAAATTAGTCTATTGTCAAAGCAACAGATCAGTATAATATCAAGACTGTACATCAGTCTATATTCAAGACTGTAGATCTGCCTATAGTTAACACTATAGATCAGTAAATAGTTAAGAATATATATCAATCTATTGTTAAGAATATAGATCCGTATATAGTTAGGAATATATATCAGTCTGCAGATAAGACTTTAGGACAGTTTATAGTAAATACTGTAGATCTATTGTCAACACTAAAGATCAGTCCATTGTTGAGACCATATATCAGTTTGTAGTCAACACTATAGATCAGTCTATAATAAAGACTGAAGTCAAGAATATAGATCAGTCTATAGTCAAGATATGGATCAGTCTTAAGTCAAGACTATAGATCAGTCTTTAAACAAGACTATAGTCAAGACTAAAGATCAGTCTATTGCCAAGACTATAGATCAGTCTTAAGTCAAGACTATATATCAGTCTTTAAACAAAACTATAGTTCAGTCTATAGCCAAGATTATAAGCCAATCTATAGTCAAGACTAAGGTCTATAGTCAAGACTATAGATCAGTCTTTAGTCAAGACTATAGATCAGACTATAGTCAAGACTATAGGTTAGTCTATTGTCAAGATTATAGATCATTCTATAGTCAAGACTAAAGACCAGTCTATAGCCAAGACTATAGATCAGTCTATAGTCAAGACTATAGATCAGTCTATAGTCAAGACTATAGATCAGTCTATAGTCAAGACTATAGATCAGTCTATAGTCAAGACTATAGATCAGTCTATAGTCAAGATCAGTCTATAGTCAGGACTATAGATCAGTGTATAATCAATACTGCCGATCAGTCTATAGTCTAGTCTATAGTCAAGACTATAGATCAGCCTGTAGTCAAGACTATAGATCAGACTATATTCAAGACTATAGATCAGTCTATAGTCAAGACTATAGATCAGTCTATTGTCAAAAATATAGATCAGTCTATTGTCAAGACTATAGATCAGTCTAATGTTCAGACTATAGATTTGTCTATAACAAAATTATTTATCGGTCTTTAGTGAATACTAGACATTAGTTTATAGACAAGACTATAGATCAGTCTACAGTTAAAACTTCAAATTTGTCTTTGCTCAAAATAATAAATCAGTCTTTAGTAAAGACTGATGGACTAATCTAAAATCTTGACTACAGACTGATCTATAATCATGACTATGCATTGGTCTTTAATCTTGACTATAGATTATCTAAAGTAGTGACTTTGGACTCATCTAAAGTCTTGACTTTAGACTATTCTATATTCTTAAATATGGACTGATCTCTAATCTTGACAATAGACTGAATCATTGTCTTGAATAAAGACTGATTAATAGTCTTAATTATCTAGTCTAGTCTTATTGAAATAATTCAATAATTTTATAATTTTATGAATAGTTACCAAGCTTAGCCTACTTCTCTCAAAATAAACCACATACTGGAAGTTGTAACTTCTTTTTTTCTACAACTGACACAATTAAAAACTACATTTTAAAATCAAGCGGTTATAAGACGCCAACTGATGATGAGTTGTTTCCCTCTTCTAAATACATAATTATGTAATATTATTTTTTTCCTAAATACTTCAAAAAAAATCTGACACTGACGTATAACTACTCAAAAAGCAGCAAGCGAAAGGTAAAACTATTTTTTTTTCTTATAAAAAAATACTATACATTTTCATTTAATTATTCATGTGTTTAAAAGATTAAGTTCTGTATAACTTTATTTTTAATTTTTTTTTATTATTATATTTTTCCCTATTGGCAAAAATATGCACGAATTTTTCTACATAAAATTTTATATGTTTGCTCTAGTTTTTTGTGTTTTGAGTTTTTTTCTAACTTCATGTCTGTGTCGTATTAAGATTAAGCCTAAATATATTGTATATTAAGCAATCAGTTTTTTATGTAGCTTTTGCCATCAAATTGTTATTATGTGAGTCGAGAGTTTTAATTTTAGTATTTTTGTGGTTTTTTCTAGTTTCCCAGGCTTAAATTTTATGTTTTTCGACTGCAATTTTCATTAAATTCGGTTGTACTAGCGATTATTGTTTATAATTGTTATTATTTCTTTTTTTTGCTATATTTTACACAATTATGAAATTGTAACTAATATTTTTGTTTTTTTAGTAACAGATTGTAGGTACTTATTTTTTTTTGCATATTATGTTATAAATTTAAATTTAATTATGATATTAATTTAAAGTTAATTTTGTTATTATGCAGTGAGAAAATATAGCTTTGTTAAGCCAAAAGTGTAAATTTGTTATGTTTGTTTGTTAATTAATTTTGTTTTTGTTAACGAATTCAAAAGATTTAAGAAACAAACTTTTTTTTCGTGATTTACATTAAGCAAATTTTTACAAATTCTAAGAATATCAGAATTTCAACACAATTTACATATTACTTGTAGAGGGCGGTATATAAGTGACATCATTGGCCGACATTGTCCATTTTTAATATGATATAAGTCTTATCAACATACAAATAGACGGATGAATAATTTGTGAAAAGTTAAATAGTTATGATTAACTATTCAAGTTGTCGTTTCCACGACAATTGGATCTACATTAAGAAACGACCCGATTCTCAAGTGGACAAAGATTGTCAACTCAGCAACAGCTGTATCAACCGGAAGTTTTTCCCCAGAGAAGAACATCCAGTTACAGTCAACCTGTTACAACAACAACTATTCAAGTTGTATTGCAAGACTATAGGTGTCAGTGAGTAATTTCATGGATCGATATATATTGATATGAAATAAATTGGGATGATTATGGAAAAATTTCTGCCCACTGGCTCATCTTGTTTTACTGTATAGACAGACGGACGGATATTTTAAGCAAAATTTTATCAGGATATACATCAACATAATTGTGAATTTTTAAATATATTTCCAAGAGTCCATTACCAAATAACGCTTGCTAAAAAAGACTCAAACGAGGAGAGTCTTATTAAGTATTTTTCTAAAACTGCAACAACTTTTAAATAATCTAAAATCAAAAGCAAGAAGATATTGAAAGCAGCCCGGTCTCGTATTTTGAGCGAATTTCTTTTTAAAGCTAAATAAGAGTTTAACTCCTTCTTGTAAGTACTTATTGAAGTAGGGATTTGTAAGCGAGCGTGGGAAAATATTTTTTAAATGATATTTCTTTAAGTAAAACTTTAAGGGAAAAGACTATTAAAAAGCACTTTCAAAAAATTTTCTTTGAAATGCAAGTCCATTAAATATTTTTCTAAAACTTCAACAACTTTTAAAGAGTTTTATAATAAAAGTTCAATGACAGTTCTCAAAAAAAAAATAATAATAATAAATAATTAAACATTCCTAAACGTACGTTACAATTAAACCATATTTTCACCCAACAAAAAAATGGTGTCAGTAATAATGTCTTTTCTTTCTAAGAAAACGAAAAAAAAAACCTCAATACAAACAATTAACCAAATTCCTATAAGACCCAAGTAATTATTAATAATAAAAGTGTACATGATTTTAATAATAAAAAGAGTACATTTTGTTTATAACAAATAAAGCTTTCAAGCTATTGTATTTAAATTTAATTATTTTTGAATGCACAAGTGGTAGCTCAATTTAAAATTTCAATAATTTCATTGAAAATTTTACTTCAATAAGAGTACAATGTAATATGAATAGATGATGAAAAGAAAGCAAAATGAAAAAAAAAATTATATAAAAATACATATAAAATTTAGGAAACGTGCTTAATATAGCCAGCAGCAATAGGTGGAACAAATTCCTTTATAATTAAGTATAAATATCAATAAAATAGATAAAAATAATTCCCTGAACTTAAATGATGCAGGTTGAACGGAAAGAAAAAAATAGTTTAGATTTTTTTTAAGATCATTATAATGGAGAAGACCAGAGGTTTGATAATGTTAATACAAAAAGTGAAATGATTTTTTTTCTATATGGTTTTTAACATTTAATCCCAGCAAAAACTTTCGTTGAAAGGTAATGAATTAAATAGCTTAAAAGTTGCTTTTTATTATTTTTATTTAAACTCATTTGAACATTGAAAGACATTGGAAGCAAGTACTTTCAAATAACTAGTTATATAAGTACTTACAAATAAGAAGTTTAAAAGTTGTTTAAGAAAAAAAAAAACAAACAAAAAGTTCTCACACAAAATACTAACATGGACTTCTTGTACATTAGTACACTGTCTTACTTATTGGTGCTAAGTTATTTTAGTATGCCTCCAATAATAGCTCTCACAGAAAAGCTCGGTCTCTGTGAAAAACAGTTCCGTGAACGCAATTCAATAAAACCCAACTAGCATTTTTTAAAATTTTTGATCACATTCGAGTCATTGATGACTCTTCTACCCGATTGAAATGATGAAATATGCG
This sequence comes from Lucilia cuprina, assembly GCF_022045245.1. Lineage (NCBI taxonomy): Eukaryota > Metazoa > Arthropoda > Insecta > Diptera > Calliphoridae > Lucilia > Lucilia cuprina. Next base: position 31,675,651 of record NC_060952.1, read on the forward strand.
CACACTTTCCGGTTAATAATGATCCGTCGGGAGCAAATGTTACCCTCCACGTGACTTTTCTAAAAGAGTCGTTTATGACCCCACACCTAGGCCTCCATTGGGTCTGTTGTGCGCTCCTTAACTAGTGTCTCAGGTGGGAATCGGACCCACCACCTCCGGTCTACTAAACTAGAACATTAACCACCCAACCTACCGGAGGCCACAACAGGACTGTAAAACTCAAAATATAGTACTTACTTAACAGATTATATGCAAGTTATTATAAGAGTACTTCATAGTAATGCAGATGATAAGTTGCTAATCATCTTTCAAGCTTTCATATGTTAGCTGGGGAATAGAACGATAAAACCCTAAATAAAGTACTTATTTACTTATATGTAAGTCATTATAAGAGTACTTCATAGTAATGCAAACAATAAGTTGTTTACTTACTAATCATTTAACAATCTTCCAAATGCTAGCAGAGAATGTAAAAACAGAACGATACATCTTAAAATGAAGTACTTAATTCACTGATTATATGTAAGTCATTATAAGAATGCTTCTTACTAATAAGTTCATTCAACAAACTTCCAAATACTAACGGAAAATATGCACATAGAACAGTAAAACTCTAAATAAACTACTTACTTAACTGATTCTTTGTAAGTGATTAAAAGTGAATATGAGTTGTTTACTAACTTATCATTAAACAATCTTTCAAATGGTAAATAATAATATGAAAATTAAACGGTAAAATTCAAAATAAAGGACTTACTTAACTAATTATATGTAAGTGATTAAGTCAAAGTACTTCATAGCAATGTAGACGATAAATAGTAGACATTGAAAATTAAGTAGTTATATAAATATAAGTCAGTACCAAGTTTTTGCTGGGATATTTTAATCACCAAAGGCAAAAACTGAAGATGTGCTTCTTATTTTTTTTCCTGTTAACAATCAAAAACATTTTGTAAATGATGAATTGTTTCAAGTATTGAAAAGTAAAGGTGATTGTTGTATTTAACATTCACTTTTTTTATACCAGTATTAGATTTTTTTAAATAAATTATTTTTTTTTTATTAAAAAAAAGTTACTGATCTTCTTGTGTTTAGTAATTGTATGTTAGTAGTTTGTTTGGTTGATTGGTAGCTAACGTTATAGTAGGTTAAATGTGTCAAATGTGAAACAAAAATGGCAACAATTTAGAAAAAAACAGAAGTATGTTTTTAGCAAAAGATTTATTAGTTTGTTTTTCGTTTTCAAGAGTTTATTAATGATAGAAAAATTATATAAGATTTAAATGGTTGTAAACAAAAAAAATTATTTTTAATGGGATTTTTTTGTCTGTTTATTACTTTTTAATATAATTGGAAAATTTCCATGCAGAAAGTAAACAAAAATATTAAGAAATATTCAAAGTAGAAATATTGCACAATTTTAGTCACACAAACAAAAGTGTGCTGATTCAACAAAATTTAAAAACAAATTTAAAATAGAAAAATTATAATAAATAATCGCAATTTTGTAATCAATTGTTTTTGATTGCTAAAATATTAATTTTCATAATATTTCTGTTCTTGATAAAAAGAACATTACATTTAAACTATTTTAAGCAATGAATTCGTTTACACTTTTTTTGCTCATTTTTTAAGGCAGCAGTCAAGGTATAAAAAATTATAGTTTCGAAAAAAAATCATAAAAACGTGACATGGTAGTAATTGTTATTTTATAAGAACACAAAATTATTCGACATTAGATATCTTTGTTACAAAAAAAAAATCAAACAAAAAACTAAAGCTACCAGGTAGTAAAGTTAGATTACTAAATATTTTTTTTAACAGCTAAAGCTAAAACAAAAAAAAAAAATAAATAAATTTACTTGATGGTGTTAGCAAAAGAAAAAATTAAACAACAAACATATTTTAAAGAAAATTATATGTTAAACAAAAGAAAAACAGAACAACAATGAACAAAATTATTATAAAATAACAAGGTTAAGATAGCTACAACTATAGTCATAACAAAAACAAAATGAATTGGCGGTAATAAAAAAGCGTTAAGAAAAAAACACAAAATCATAAAATATAAAATAATATTGCAATGTAATGTAGTTTTTTATGTTTTTTTCTTAAAATCCTCACAAATAGTAACAAATGAGTAATAACAATAAAAACAGATTTAAAACAAAAGACTTAAGACAGAAACTTTAAATCAAAAAAATGTATAGATTTTATTTTGTAAGAAACAAAAGATTTGCAATTTATTAAAATAATAGCTTAAAATTAATTTTCAAGGAAGAATTTATTTGCTCTTAATATATGTAATAAACAATCAACTGAAGTTAAGTTAGAATTTTGTATATTCTCTTAGGAATAGAAAAAAGTATTATTTATTGTTAGATTTTAATAAAAAAAAAATAAGTATGAATATTAAGCCGGACATGGCCGGCCATATGACACATCACACCAGTGAGTATGTTAAAAATTTGGATTATTTTTTAAAATTTTAATTTGTTTTTAACGGAATAATTTTACTTACAAAAGGGCTCATATGGGGGTAATGATAAATTTGGGTCTATCCTTGTGCCAAATTTCATCAAAGGATCTTAAAAATTGCGTTCTGCAGCGTGCGTACAGACGGACAGACATACGGATGGACGGACGGATGGAAGGACAAACGAACTTAGCTAAATCGACTCAGAAAATGATTCTAAACCGATTAGTATACTTTAAGGTGGATGTAAGACCAATATTTTTGGATTTTACAAACATCAGCACAAAGGCAAAATTCTCCACTATAGTGTTGTAGAGTATAAAAATTTAACAGCTGTTTTATTATACCCTACACCACTTTTATGCGGAGTGTATATTGGATTTATGCTGATGTTTGTATTCCTCTCCTATACCCATCTTAAAGTGTACTAATGGCAATGACCTTTCCGTCTAGCTGACTTTGGCACATGGGCTTAAGAATAAAGCCTATTGAAAATGGTTAATATCGGTTCATTATTCCATCTAGCCCCCAATCAACAAAGCCACCTGAAAAAGGCTTTTAAGCTTATTATGTTCAATACACTTTTATCTCGATAATAAGTGGCACAATTAAGTTTTATACAAGTCCTGATGGTCCAAATTTCATAAAGATCTGGCCCCATTGATACTAGCTACCATTTAAAGTCACCTCCAAAAAATTACCTGAATGTCCAAAATTCGCTTGTAAACACATGATCTCTATAAAATTCAGTAAAAGTAAATGTTAGATAAATATGTATCTAGAGATTAACTTTTATCACTGCTGTAGGGTATCATATGGTCTATCCCAACCGACTTTCTTACTTGTTTTATTAAAAAATCATAGTTATTAAAAATGCGGCCTGTTTTTACAGGCATAAATTAAGCTTAGTCATTTGTTAGGAGTTTTCTATTTTAGTTAGTTAATATTTTATAAAATTATATAAAATGTTTTGACTCTCTATTTGTTTCGGAACAAGCTTAATCATTGGTTTATTACAAAAAAAGCAAACTTACATCATATTCTTCTTTTATATAGTTTATATACTTGTTATATGTTAAACTCACCTGTAAAGAAAAAGAAATATAATCATTATTATTTAAGTAAATTAAAAAAAAATATTTGTGCTATTTATAATCGATGTTGTAACGTTGTATGTCATAAGAATTTTTCAAAATACAATTTTTTTTAAACACAACATAAAACAAAAAGAATTACGACATATTATAATACAACCATACAACATTGATTATGAATTGGCCTAATCAATAATAAATCTATGAATATACTACTATTTTTGGAAGTTTGGTATGAAGTCTATGGTTGACTAGGCTCATAGCCAATTATACAAAAATACCTAAAATGATAATTATAAGAACTAAAGATCCCATTTTATGGAGGCTTAGTGAAATTATAGACCGATATAAACTAAAATCAATAAATTTCATCCTTATACGCACTCATCAAATTGTCTTTAAATTGCAATGAGATTAACAGGGACTTACAAAGGACAGACATAGACTCAAATGGCTTAATCGATTCAGAAAATGTGTGGCACCAATTGTTCAATACCAAAAATACAATGTAAAATTATCAAACTGATTCTTAATCAGTGTTGCCCCAACGCACTTTTTAGCACTTTTAACATTTTAATAACAAGAAATTCAAAAAGCATTTATTATTGTGCTGATGTTTGTAACGCACAATAGTATTGGTCCTATACCCACCTTAAAGTATATCAATCGGCTCAGAATCAGTTTCTCAGTCGATTTAGCTATGTCCGTCCGTCCGCCTGTCCGTCCATCCATGTAAACTTTTTAATCAAACTAGAGGCCGAAATTTTTAAGATAATTAAATTTGGTACATGATCTTCTATTATACCATAGATAAAGCCTATTGAAAATGATTAACATCGGTCCATTATTTCACCTAGCCCCCATACAACTGAACCCCCGAATAGAGCTTGTAAACCTTGTAATCAAACAACAGGTCGCAATTTTGGAGATAATTCAATGAAATTTAGCACATGATCTTTTATGGTACTGTAGACGAAGCCTATTGAAAATATTTAACATTGGTCCATTATTTCACCTAGAACTTTATAATTATAGGGCCTCATTTGACTCTAGCCCCTCTAAAACTTAACTAAATATAGAAAGTTTTATTAAACAGTAAATGGCTTTAGTATATCTGACGCAAGGTACAATTCAACTTAAATGCTTTACTATGAAAACTAAATCACATTTTATTCGTACATAGGTGTAGGGTATTATATGGTCGGCCTCGCCCGACTGTAACTTCTTATTGTTTTTTTTTTTGTAATTTTGTATTCCAAAAGAGCCTAAAGTTTCACTTTGCCGCGTGTTTCTAAAACGAAAAAGTGCCAAAAATGTTATCTATTACAGAATTTCATTCAATAAGTTCCATTTTAAGTTGAATTTAAAGAACGAAAAAATTCCATTTAGTCTTTTATAAGTAGATTCTCATTTGGTTATGTTCATGTTTTAAATATTAAAGAAGATTGAAAAAGTACACCTGTATGAACAAAAAATCCCCCATTATAGAATATTCATAAATTAAGATTAAAAATTTATATTTCTTCAGTATTTATATTGTTTCAATTGAAAAATGTAATTTTGTGAAAAGTACTAATAAAACTAATACTTTGTAGCTCAAAAACGTTTATCTTTTCAGTAAAAACTGAAACCATATAAATATGCATTCATTTGCTCAAGAATATTTAAATATGCCAGCAGAAAAAGAAACTTCCAAAGAAGCAAAAAAACGAACTTGATATTCATTACACCTGAAGTCTCTCTCGGGAAGTAAATAGTTAAAAAGAATTAAAAGTAAATATTTTTAGAAACCTAAATGCATCAATTTTTAAAGAAAATTTGTGACATGCAAATGTTTATTAAATCTGTACAACAAATATAATAATTATACTCCAACTCTATTTTAGAAAGGCCAATTTAAATAATCTACATTAAAACATGTATTTAAATAAAAATTTAATTTATTTTGGCAGAGAAAGTACAGAAATTAAACAAAAATTTTAAATAATCATTTCCCTAAAAGTAACAGGATATCATTTGCAGTGCATGTGTCTTAAGTCTTTTGTTTTTTTTTACATAAATCTTAATTAAAAGTAATGCAAATAATTTAAAGTAATTTTAATTGCATACCTCTTCTCTGGTTATAATCACACACAATTTTTAAAAATATTTAAATTAAAATTGTCTAAACATAGAGTTAACAATTTCTTAAAAATCTCATGACTCAACAAATGTTAAAACAAATGCTTTAAACCAGACTTCTTCCTGCTGTTGTTGTTTATATTTTATATGCAAATAAAATGAAAAGAAAATACTTTTACTGAATTTTTTTTTAAAACAACTTTTAATCATAGCCTTGACATATATTCTCACATAAAAATAAAATAATAAAAAGAAAAAGAAAAAAATATTTTCCGCCTTGTGGCAGTTGTTAAGAAAAAACTACAATAAACTGTTAAAGTTTTCATAGGAGTTTATTTATAACAAACAATTATTTTAAAAAGTTTAATGTTGCTTTAAAAATATTTTTTGAAAAACTGCAACAACAGAAAAACATAATAGTTGTTAAAACATTGTATAAGATAAAGTAGAAATACAACATTAAATTGTTTAACAACGGTCTTTAACACTGAATCCCAAAAACAGAATTGTATACATTTCTTTCTTGTTGCATTTTACTTTTGCAACCAAAAAAAAAGAAGACAGAAATAAAAATCAGCTTAAAACTGTAACTTAAACTGAAAATAAAAATGTAAAACATTTCTTTTAAGAGTTTTGTGAGTGATCTATAATTATGTGTTTATATCTTGTTTTTTTTTCCTCTCTTGTTGTTTGCCACATAATACAACCTCCAACTGCAACAGTTGTAATGGCAACCGGTATTAACATTGTTATTTTTTTGTGTTTGTTGTTTTTTGGATCATCTCCTTCAGCATAAGGCTGAAGGCATGAAATGAAAGATATGTTGAGTTTATTGCTAAGTTTGTTACCAATATAATGTGGAAAAAACTGTGAGTTAAATAAATCTTTTGTTCAAAAACGAATGTTTAATAAAACAAGCAAAACATATTTAGAATTAATAGGTTTTATTTTACAGTTTGATTAAAAATGATTTTATTTTCTTTTTTTTTAATAAAAAAAATCAGTTCTTATAATAGATTAATCTTAAAACTTTAATCGATTAATCGTAAAATTTTAATCGATTCATAGTAAAAACAAAAATATTTTCGTATATTTTAGTAAGTAAATTGTTGATTATTCGTTACAAACATATTTTCTAACAAACGATTATTTTAATAATTTTAACCGAGTAATCTATTCGATTTTAACCCATATTCGAAAAATTTCAATCCATTATTCGCTAAAAATATATTATTTTAAAATTGATCTTTTCATAGTTGTAATAAGAGTAATTAGAGACCAAAGTTTTTCGATAGACTTTAATCAATTATTCCTATATTTTTTAAAAATAAAACGAAGTGCTTCCAAAAGAATAACATTTATCACCAATTCAAAAGTAGTACAAAGTGAATTTTTGGAAATTGACTTCCAAAGAAGCGAAAAGAATCCATTTCTTTTAATTGAAAGTGTATATTTGTTTTCCAAAAAAAAAAGAACATAAAAATTACTCCCTGAGAATGACTTCAACTGTAGTGAATTAGGAATCACTACATCTAAATTTAGCTCAGGTTTCTATGACATACCTTTGTTAAAATCATAACTTCTACAGGTCTTTATCACTACTAAACGTATCATGTTATCAATTTTTTTAAAAGGCAGTAGATTTGGGATTACCCAAATGGAGCATGTAGTCAGTCTTTAGATAAACTTGTTAACCGATATCATACACATTTTTAAACTTCATTTTAAAATACATAACTTAGCAACAACAGTTAGCAAACTCCAAATGGGTGCTAAATACCGGATTCCATGTCATCTTTGATCTGCTACGAATAATTGTTCGATAGCACAATTCATTCACTCCAGTACAAAAATTAAAGATCCTTTAAGTCCTAACAAAAGGATTTGGGATAAAACAAAATACCGTATTAAATACAAATTAATATCCTACATGATTTTTAACTCCATTTCACTTCCTGATACTGATGAATTTGTTTAAGAATTTGTAAGCCATTAATCTGATGTATTTAGGCAACTTCGGTATTAAGGACATGTTTAGATTATTGTCTCTCTATTAAGTTATGGATTATCTTCTTAAAATATATCGATTGTTTTTTTCTTAAATTATAATAGACTTATACTACTACTACCCAGAAAAAAAGAACTTCCAAAGTGAAAAAGAAGTAAAATTTACTCCACGGAAGTGCTGAAGAAGTAAGAGATTTAAACACAGGCTTGTCATATGAGGGGTATTATTTTTATAATATTACAAATTCACTACTCCTAAAGTCATTCTCAAGATGTCAATTTTATGTTATTTTCTTGTAAGTTATTTGGAAGTGAAATTGTAGTTTTATATAATAGCAAAAAAAGAACTTCCTAAGAAGCAAAAACTTAGTAGAATTTACTCCATTAAAGTACTGAAAAAGACGTGAAAAAGTAATGATTTTAACACAGACTTGTCATAGGAGGGACGTTCGTTCATGCTCAAGATGTAATTTTTATATTATTTTATATAATATGACTAATTTGAAACACATAGACACAAAAATTAAAAAACAAAGGAATATACGTATAGCATTTTTGCTTCTACGAAAGTCATTAAACATCACATCCACAGAAGGTAAAAAAGTAAATTTTTAGTGCTACTTTTGAAGTAGTGATAAATGTTATTCTTTTGGAAGTACTTTCTTTTACTTTTTGCTAGGTACTGTAGCAGTATTATCTATTCGTTTAAGATTAACTACAAATATTTCCCCACATGTTTTTTTCTTTCATTCAAAAACACAATAAGACAACATGTTTTAAACCAGAAAAAGTTGTCCAGGAAATCATCTTTAACTTGTTCATTGGCCTGATAAAAATTCTCCTGTTTTTTTTCACAGTTTTCGTTTTCTCAACAACTGAAGATTGTCATTGTATGACTATGAAAAAAACGTTGTGATGATGCCATGCCTTTTAACAATTACATTTCAGTTTCAATTTAGTAATGTTTTGCCAACTTATAAATGTGGTTTAAACAAGTATTAAGGTGATGCAAACGAACCAAAAAAAAAAAAAAAGATAACTATAACATACATGTTGATATAATTGTTAAAGTATAGTGTCGTAGACAAAAAAAAGCCTGATTTTTATAGAGAAAGTAAAAATAAGTTGTGGTGTGACAAGCAGCAACACTCTATGGGTTTTACTTTGCAACATTAACTGACATTTGGTGCAATTGATTTTATTATGTCTTGTTTGGTATTTGCTTTTTTTTTCATTCCAACATTTCTCAACATGAAGTTCAATATTATTTACAAATTGTATAATTAAATGGATTTTTATTTAAAAGAAGGACATCAGGTTTTTTTTCTTAAAATCACAGATTTAAGTTATAAACAAGTAGGAAAGTATAGTCGGGCATGGCCGACCATATGATACCCTACACCATGAGTATATTTTTACAATTTTTACTTTTATAAAATTTTTATTTTTTGTAAAGAAACTGTTGAATATTACCATAATTCCAAAATATTTAAGCCATTTATTGATAAAAAACTAAAATTTCTAAATGAGGCTTTATATAGGTCAAATATGGGCCGATCCTCGGTAAATTTGGGAAAAGGATATATTTCTAAATAACAGTTAGTTTTGTTGAGTTTTATTGCGATACAAATGGTTACAAGTCAATTTTAGACGTGTAAGTCATTTTTTGAAGGGGGGTTTGTATGGGGGCTAGGGTCAAATATAGGCCGATCCTTACGAAAATCTGCAGTATCATTTATACTTATATAAAACTTATTTGTGCCAATTTTTAGAGAGATAGCAGAATATTTGACGTAATTATAGCATAAAAAGTTCAAATCGGGAGGTACGGTTGTATGGGGGCTAGGTGAAATAATGGACCGATTTCAACCATTTTCAATAGGCTTCGTCCTTGTGCCAAAAAAAACATGCTTGGTTCAAATTTCATCAAATTATCTTGAAAATTGCGGCCTGTACCTTGCGCACAAGGTTTACATGGACAGCCAGCCAGCCGGACAGACGGACGGACGGACGGATGGATGGACGGACATGTCTTAATCGACTCAAAAAATGATTCTGAATCGATCGGTATACTTTAAGGTGGGTATTGGACCAATATTTTTGTATGTTACAAACATCAGCACAAACGTATAATACCCTCCCCACTATAGTGGTGTAGGGTATAAAAATTCCAGTTTTTACGACACCAATTGATTTGCTTGTAAGTTTTACATTTTGTATTTTAAAATGAGGAAAAGGCTTAAAAATATGTAATAATTTTTTTATTCGTGATTTTTGAAATCAATAAAAACAAATGTTACTTAATTTTACAAACTTTCGAATTACAATTTAATAAAATAATTTCTTGTAAAATATGTTTTGTATAGAAAAAACATTTGATTTTTATCTATTTGATTTGTTGAGGAAATTATTTGTTTATTTTAGGCTTATTTCGTCAATTGTCATATTTAAAGGAAGCTATAGACATTTAGTGTTAGTATTGACATACAAGGAAAATATAGTTTATTAACTTAAATTTGAGATTGAACATATTTTAAATGAGAATTATTGTATCTTTTGTTTGTAAACATATTTTGGAATCAATTTTTTAATTTATTTTAAAATGTTAACGAATATTCCACAAATATGATATTTCTCTATTTGCAGCTAATGTAGAATGTTGCATATTTTAAGGATTTTAAGAAAAATATTAATGGAAAGGAAGAGAATTGAAACAAAGCAGAGAACTATAGCAAAGCTACGACTAAGGCATTTAACGTAGGACCTCTTGTTTTGAATAAGAAACATTTTGAATAAGACAAGGAAAATATAGTTTATAAATTTAATTTTCAGATTAAACATATTTTAAATGAACATTGTTTTCTTGATTTGTAAAACAAATTTGATTTTTTTTATTTATTTAAAATTTTTCGCGAATATAGCACAAATCTGATTTATCTTTATTAGCAGCTAATAGAGAATGTTGCATATTTTTAGGATTTTATAAAAATATTAATGGAAAAAGAATTGAAACAAAGCAGAGAACTATAGCAAAGCTATGACTAAGGTCCTTAACCTAGGACCTTTTTTTCTATCCTAAAAGTGGACTTATATTATTAAAGATTTCGACCTTAAAAATTTTCGCGAATATTCTACGAATCTGATATTTCTTTATTAGCTGCTAATGTAGAATGTTGCATATTTTAAGGATTTTTAAAAAATGGTAATAGAAAGAGAATTGAAACAAAGCAGAGAACTATAACAAAGCTAAGATTAAAGTCCTTAACCTAGGACCTTGTTTTTACCTTCAAAGTGGACTTATAAAACATTTTGAAGAGGACCCTTAGTATTTATAAATTAAAATTTGGATTAAACATATCTTAAATGAATAAGATTGTATTCTGGTTGTGTAAACTTAATTTGAAATTATTATTTTTTTATTTATTTAAAAAATTTCGCGAATATTCCACGAAACTGATTTTTTCTTTATATAGCTGCATATACAGAATGTTGCATATATTTAGGATTTTATGAAAATCCTAAAAATATTCAAGAGAATGGAAACAAAGAAATCTAATGAAGAGCTATGACTAGAGTACCTAACTAGACTAGTCATTTGATTTTTAACCTTGATAGTAGAGACAAAATTCAAAAATTCCAGAACAAGTTCTTTTATGCAGTTTAAAAATAATATTTTAAAATAATTACAAATCAACCATAAAACTCTTTAAACTAAATAACGCTAATCATAAATTCTGACTATGACAATGACACTTACCTTAACCTTATTATACATTCTAACTTGTTCTAAATTCTAACATTAAAAAAACAAACATCTAACTGATATTCGTTTCTACCTGACAACAGCACGTAATAGCTTTTAGATAAAAATCAAAAATAAACTTTTATTTTATAACAAGAATAATCATCATAAAAATCAAACATAATAATGTAATGCACATGGAAATGTTAATGAACTTTAACCCAGTTTTCAAACTAAAAAACATAGACTTTCTTAAACGAGACTTTAATAATTCAGTCTAGTATTTATTTACTTATTAACATGTTAAAATATTAACAAATAAAATCTCATCACAATTTAAGTTGAATTTTTTTTACTTAAAGTCTTATTAACATCACAAGCGGTAGTAAATAAATAATCGAATGGCCACTGGCCATAAATTAACCACAAAAAACGGAATTTATGATAAACGAATTGTAAATTTTTTAAGGTGTGAATTTAGTAGTAACAACTAACTAAGTATATAAACAAAGTACTGAGTTTTACCACTTAAAAACTTATAATTTTTGTAAGCATACATAAAGAAATATGATAAAAGATTTTATGCAGAAAAACGACAACAACAACAACAATACAAAAACAAATTATGTTATAAACATTTTTATTTTGTTAACTTTTTATACCCTACTACCACTAATATTTGTTTTTAAACTATTCGCTTTTAGTATAAATTGGCTCATGAACACTTTCAAATAATAATACTTAAGGCTTAATATATTTTTCTTTTAAAATATTCGCGAATATTCCAAAAATCGATTAGTTTCTTTCTTTACAATTGATACAAAATATTGCATACTTTTAGGTGTTTCTAGAAATATTTTAAATAAGGTGTTTATACAGAACTGAGAATATTTAACGTCCATCTACAAAACATATAATTTATATTTTTTTGATCTAGTTGAAATTGTTCTTAGCGGAAAATTGTAACAAAGCTAGAAGTAGTTCTTTAAACAATATTTATAATCACATCTGATTTTTATTTAACGATGTCCGTCCGTCTGTATTGTAATATCAAATTTAATTAGTTTTTTTTATTAAATTTGACTTATTTGTTAAATGTACAATAATAAAATGGCTCATAATCACCTTTAGATATAGAAGCTTAACGTTAACTCAATATTTTCGGGAATATTCCAAGAATCCTTATTTTCTTTCTAACTAAATATTGCATACTTTTAGGTGGTCATATAAATATCAATAAAAAATGTACTTATACCAGTGGTACTCAAACACATACTAGCATAGTTTTATTTGCGTTGGTAAAGCAGCAGTGAACAGAATTCAATATAAAATAAAAGCATACTAATGAAATGACTACAAACTATAAATTATATGCTAACTGTTAGATATTTATTATAGATTTTGACAGCCAGCGTATATCAAAGTCTATATATAGAAAAACTATCAACTGTTCTCTCATGTTCTCCTACATTAATTCGGCTTTCTCAAAATTTTGTTGTTGTATTTCTGTGTGTGATTTATTTTTCTCAAATCGTGGAACCGATAACAATTCGATAAAGTGTCAGTTAGAAACTACAATTGTGAAGACATTTCGAGCATATGACATCGACTTCTCGAGATTTTATTCAAGTTTTCTATTTGCGATCATAGCAGTAGAGTCTATTTGAGACTGAAAACCTTTGCAAGAATTTAGTGAAAGCACTTCGGAGAAATTTTCCGAAGCGCACAAATATGCGCTTATAATATGCACTATAAAATGGGAAAATATGCACTAAAAATGTGAAAAAGATGTACCAAAAAATTGCAATTCTGAAAAATTTTAGTGAATTTTATCGATTGGTAAAGTTTTTAAGTGAATTGTGGACGTGAGAGAGGTATGAGAACAAAATTTCATCAAGTTATCTTATTATTGGCCACACAGATGGACAGACTCAGAAATTAATACCGAACCGATACTTTAAGGACCAATATTTTGAATGTTACCATTAGCAGAACAAACTCAAAATACGTACGCATTATTGTAGTTTTAAAAATTAAATAAAACTATGTAAAATTGTATTTCATAGAACCTAGTATTTTGTTTTTAAGTGAATTGTGGACGTGAGAGAGATATAAGTAAAAACAAAATTTCATCAAGTTATCTTATTATTCACCACACAGATGGACAGACTCAAAAATTTATAGAAATTGAAACTTGTATTTCATAGAATCTAGTATTTTGTTGTTAAATCGAAATTTGTGATTCTAAATATGTACATACCAAATTTTGATGTAAAAATGTGTAATACAGAAAACACAATTGTATTGTTTTAGAAAAATTAAAAAATATGCAAAATATGCTATAAATATTTTGGAAATATGCTAAATATATGCAATTTATGCATTTATAAGAAAATATGTAAAAATATGCAACAACAACAAATCGATGCCATTTTGTAGCAAATTCTTTGATTCGAAAAGAAAACTAGTTAAAAGTTATTTTGAATTAGTGTCTACAAAAACGCATTTGCATAGAAATCCTTGGCCAGTACATTATAAATAAGTCGTAATAAAAGTACATTTATATAATCAGAACGTTATCAAACAATTATCGAAAAGTATGTTAATAGGTAAGTGGTTATAATTGTAAGTCATTACCAAGATTCTGCTGGGAAATTTAAATCTACATATTACTTATATAGTTGTAATGTCATAGAGGTAAGCACTTCTCACAATGGCTTACAAGTAATTAGAAAAATTAGTCAAAGTAAATATAGTCACGCAGACCATGTCTAATGAATTAGAAAGTATTTATTAAGAAGACGTTATTAAAGTACTTATATGTAATCAGAACGATATGTAGTAGTCGTTGGAAAGTATGTTGATAAGTAAGTGGTTACAATTAATACAATTAATTAAGTAATTCAAAATTCATAAAAACTTAAATTACCTCTATTATCGTTTCCCCAAGAACTTCAAAGAAAATCAAATTTAACACCTTTTTCAAGAAGACTTTAAGCTATAAAGCTTAACAAAATCGCCGATGACCGATTACACTTAATAACTTTAAAACATTTATTTACTTACTAAAGTTAAGATTAAAGTTTAAAATTTATTTTAGAATGTAACAATTTATGTAGTTGGCATTGCAAATGCAAACTAAACACTTATTTTAAAATGATTTATTTTCTATGAATTTACATTTTTCATATAAATGCTTTTTTTAACTTTGAGCCCGCATTATAATTTATTTAAAAATAACTGGAATATGTTTTTTTTTTCAACACTTTAAGTATATTTATTGTGTGAAAAAAAAACAAATGAGTAAAGAATTATTAAGAAACTTATTTGAATAGTATTAAGAATATTATAATACTTCCTTATAGTAATTAAAGAAGATTTTCAATAGATACTTATTTAAGATGATTAATAATGTGAGAAAATAAAAGGTTTATGTAATTTATAAAAAGCTTAAATTTAACTACTGTAAGTGTTAAGGTTGACACTAGTAGTCAATTAAAAGGAGCTTATAAGCAATTGAATGATGTTGGATTTTAAGCTGTATATGTAAATATATAAATAAATGCAATTTAATTTGAAAATGATAAAGATGTTAAAAGTTTTTTTAAATAAAGTAATTAAAGAAAAATAAACCGGAATTTTTTATATACATTAATTCCATATGATAAAATAAATAAAACCTCTAATGATGCTAATTTTTAAACTAACTACCATTCTTACAATAACAGATACGAAATCTTTAAATCATTAGCTGTATTTGGTTGTAAAACAAATCTTTATGTTAAATTACTTACGTTTTTGAAAATCATTCTATTCAATTATTAAATTTTGCTTTTTCAAAGCATCAGTTTATTAAATGAATGAATTCGCAATGGTTTTATAGACCAGAGAAGTGTTCTTCGAAATTTCCTCCAAAATTTTTTACATGCTCAGCCAAAAACTAGTTAATGACTTTCAATTGATTACTTACTTACCTTATAATCAATTACTTACTTTTCAATGACTACTTCATATCGCCTGGCTTACAAGGAAGTAGTCTAATAAGGACTTATTAATAATGTGTTAAATCGTCCTTTTCGCTGTGTAGCTAACGAAGCTGTATACGATTTTTCATGAGATTTACAACGACTAATTTTTCTAATTACTCATAAGCGTTTGTGGTATGAAATTATTAATATTAAAGTTAGAAATATTAAAATGAATACGCAATGAAATTTTTTGCTGGGTATGAATCTTTGAAACAAAATATCAAAGGACTTACCGGCAATAAGAAGACTTTGCTTTTTTATAGTCTATTTAAGCAATTCTGACTAAAAATCTCTAATGCAAGGAATACACGATGCGAACTTTTAAACAACTTTTTACACACACTTGGTCTGCGGTCACCACAAAATTAAGAGTAAAATAGAATAATGTTATAAGACAAGCATTTTTAAGTTGCGATACGGTTGTAGAACTTGAAAAAATATTAAAACATTTTGATCTTTCGTACAACCAATATACAACTTCTTAAAGCAACCCTACACACTGTGCAATTTCGTAAACAACCTTTTCACATTGTCTCATCGGTTGTATCGTGTATGCTTTGCTTAAGATGTAGTAATGTACGACTTCTGCTTATCGTCTTGATTACATAGTAGTATTCTAGTAATTTCTTATTAATAATTGTCAAATTCCCAATCGATGTCGTATCATTGTATGTCATACAAATTTTTCAAATAAAATTTTTTAAAACAAAAACAAATCAATAATAAAAAATACGACATACTACGATACAACCGTACAACACTGATTGTGAATTGAACAAATATGTTTTATACATACTTTCTAATCCGTAAGTAAACTTCTTCGTGAAGATGTAGAAGCTATATAAATTTTTTCACTTGTAAGCGATTGTACTTGTAAGTAATTGCCTTCAATGACATAAACGCGTCAAAATAATGACTTAAAATGTTACTGTTTAAGCATTTTAAATTTTTGCTGAGTATATACCAACCAGCTTAGAAAGTCTGTCCATCTGGCTGTCCACATAAAGCTTGTGCGCAAGGTATATTTTCAAGATAATCCCAAAAAAAATGAGGAAAAAGAAGTAGAATTTTCACCACAAATAACATACTTGAAGTACTTCCAATTTTGGTATAAAACCTATGAATTTTACATTAGCGTGTCATTGGAGGGATGTTGTTCATTTTTGACAACTATGAACTACATCCAATCTTATTCATAGATGCAATAAAAATCCGATATTTGGATGTCAAAAATAAACCGAATTCGTTCAATGATATGCTTATGTTAATTTCATTGGTTTTTCACCAAAGTTTTATGTAGGTACTTCGAATATGTTATTTGTAGTGACTTTTCTCATCTCTTTCCTCACTTTTAACTGTGTTTTCATTTGTAAGGAAATATTTGGTTTATAAAAGCGAAAAATATACAATCGCATTTTTAGATGTGATTAAAATGTCGTTTGTAAAGTATGACATCAATTATTTTTTGCTGGGATAGGATGAAGCTTGGCACATGCGCCCAAAGACGAAAACATTCAGAGCAGAAACAGGAACAACATACAACATCATACTATACACAGAGAAAAAAATACTTTTTAAAATTAAACACGCTTGAAACCAAATCGACACCAAAGTATTTATAACTTTTCATTAAAATCCATTGTCGAGAGCACAATAGGACCGATAACTTCCTAGGTGTATTTCTTCGGATTTGATGTACTATACATCCTCCTATCAACGGATAGTTGTCTAATTAAAAACAATAATATTAAAAATGCACTTAACCGAAATGACAACGATGGGTTGTCGATGGGTTGATTGGATTGGATTTATATAAATACTTACAAACGTGGTAAGGTCACTACGGATTGTATCAATATCGGTACTTCTCTACCCGTTTTTTCCTCTATGTGCAGCTGATATGAAAAGGACACCTTCTATATGGGATAGTAGTAGTAATACGCCGTTTATACGTTTAAAAATCTGATCAATGAAAATCTTCATTAATTTAATCCTTTTAAATATCTGTTCTGCACATGCCTTTTATACCGTTATGTGTATTTAATTAGCATAATTATTTGAAATTCTTCATTGGCCTTTTTTTTACTCTCGACATATTGTGAGTAAATATTTGTATTCTATATTTGTTGTTGTTTTTTTTTAATGCTCAGCTCTTAAAATTGTTTATTTTTTTCTTTTTCTTTAATTTTTGTTGTTGTGAATTAAATACATATTTACATATATACATTCAAATAAATAAATACCATGTCAAGTGACACACATACTTTTATTTACTTCTACAGGTATTCTACACAATCCAAACAATACTTCTTCTTTTACACTTTATACCTTACTCTACTATATACTCTATACTCTACTCTACTCAAATCAAATCATGTAATGCCTTTTTTCGGTGGGTTCTCATTTGTAGTTGTTGTTGTTGTTTTACTATTATGACAATGTGCTTATTTTTCCGTGTATATCATTTGTTTTGTTGTTATGTGTTTTTTTTCTATTTCTATATTTTATTTGTTATTTCTACAATTTATTTAGTATGTGTGTTATGAAATTCTAGTTTTTGTGTAAATAATACTATAAATATACAAAATTACCCTGCTGTTCTAAATGGCTCTCTTCACTAATTACAAATGTTGTTACATATGTAATGTGTAGAAAGAAAGTCAGGGTTTTCTTTTTATCATTAAATAATCTAAAAGCTGTTTATTTTAAAACTCTTTTATCTACAATACCCTCAAACATAATTTAAAAATTATCCATTTTAAGACATCCAACCCGAACTACAGGGTATAGTGTTTGTTGATTAAAAATATTCATATTGTCATTTAAAATTCAGGTTGAATGCGCTTTTAATAGGTTGTATTTTAAACAAATATATATGTTAGTATCTGTATATCTGTTAGTATGTGTTAGCCAATATATGTAGGTGTATACATGTATCTGTGCTATTGGTTTTACATTTATTTCAAATGTGTGATATTAAAATTGATATACATACAATGGTTTTTTTGGGTTTGGTCTAAATACAAATTGCATTGAATTGTTTTATTTCTATATACATTTTTTTTGCTCTTTTTTTATTTTTCTTTTATTCATTTACAAATATCAACATAATGATGTCTGTAAAAGGGAAAACATTTGATATTTTTGCCATAGATAATGTTGAAAATATAAAATGAAATTTAATTTATGGATTCTTTTGGCAATTGTGAAATAATATCTGTTAGTTAAGATTTTCCGGGTTAAATAACATATAAAAAAACACAACACACCCCTTCTTGTAGCTGACAAAAGAGAAATATTTATAACAAATTTGAGTTTATTTGTCTCAATGTTTCAATTATCAAAATAACTGTATCAAGCAAGTTTTGCAAAATGATTACCAAATTTGTAAAAAAAAGTAAAAACAATTATTGTCAAAAATTGACACAAGATTTAAAATTGATTAATTTATTAATTGTATAAAATCAATATTTAATAAATATAGAATTGATTTTTTATTAATTTTTTAATGAAATGAATTAAACTATTTGGTAGAGAATTTTTTTAAAAATCAATTAAGAAGGTGATTAAAACAATCAAATAATTTATCGATTAAACACAACGTTAAAAAAATACTAGACCTTTAACAATGCCTTCAAAAACTATCACTTTATTGTCACAATTAAACAAAAAGTATTTCATATATTATCAATAAACATAAATATTATATGCCGAAAAATTTATAGACCATTTAAGAATTATATATAATTCTTGCACAAAAATTCAAAACAAAATATTAAAAAACAACTAAAATAGAAAAATAGGGCAGAAGAAATTTTTCAATCAATTAAAGAAGTAATTGAATCAATAAAAATTTAATCAAAATTGTACACATAGGTTTCAAACAACGACATAATTAAGATAAATAAAAATTTGTTCGTTTCAAAAACACATTCTTTCGCATCCCCTCATATAATTCTCGTTTAGTTAACACTACTTTTACAATAAATAGTTGATCAAGTATTCCGTACTTTTTAAAGTATTTCAGGAGCTGCTTCTAATAGTATATCTAAGTATAAATTATTAATTAATTGTTTGTGAGTCAATTTCTTAATTTATGTATAATGGCCTATAAACTAACCTTCATACAAGTTTAAGAACTAGTCTACGCACTATTCTATGAACTAAACTCATCACCCAGTGGAATCTGTTGAGATGTCAACCGTTAAACGACATTGTCTTTCTACGTTGAGTATCAATGAAGTAGAAGGACGAAATCAATAACCAGAGCAAAACAACACATGCTGGCGACTAGTTACAGTGATAAGAGATTTATAATATTGTGAAAATTGAATTAATTGTCTTCTTTTGTTTGTAATGGCTACAAGCCCAAAGAATTTGTAGCTTCTCTATTTCCGAGGGTTGCAATAACTTTAAGGAAAAGTTTCCAAAATTTTACACCAGATATTTCTAAAGTTTTATATTGGAGTGGTATAATTCTCTGTTTTAAATCCTAGCAAAAACTGGTACCTCCTTAGAAGCAGATTTGTAAGGCAAAGAGCAATTACTACTGCTTACACTTGCTATGAAAGATTACATGATTTTTGTATGGGCTTCCTGGAGCAGAGGCTCTGCTTAAGGAATCCAAAATGTTTATATTTCACAATGTTTAAAAATTAGAAATATAAAAAAATAAGATGATTTTAGAGCTGTTGGTTTGTACACCACAAACAACAATTGCTGAATATATGACTTCCAAAAATTTTTTTTGGCAATAACTTAAAGATGCAATTGAGGAATTTATTGCTTCCAAATCAAGAATATTATCTGCTGGGATATATAGGTTAATCCAAAAAAAAATGTTTTTCGATGAAAAAGGATATTAATGTTAATTAATGAAAATTTGTAAAGATTATGGAGTTTAGTTTTAAATTTCAAAATTTAAAAAATTATATTTCTCAAAACATATTATTTAACAAAAGCGACTAATATCGATAACAATTAAATAATCTTGTTAAAAAAATTGTAAAGAAATCATTGTTGTTGCAGGCTTCGCTAAAAAGATGTCCTTATTGATGTTTATAAAATAAACATAATTTTTTGCAAATGACACAGCAAAAACTTGCTAATGACTTGCTATTTGATGCCACATCAAAGCCTTTATATACAAATCTGTTTGTATGAAAATTCAGGTTTCTCTAAAAGAATGTCCTTATTAATGTCTACATTATTTTTATGGAAACTGCCGCTACTAATGACACAGCAAAAACTTGGTATTGACTTGTATTTGTAACCACTTACGTATTAACATACTTTTCAATGACTTATATATATCGACGTTTTTGTAATAAATAAAATGATTTTTCTACACATATCTCAATTCAAATTGGAGCTTCATGTGGTTGATTTTCATATATGAATCAAAATGTTTCATTGAATTTTTTGCCGTTTAACATTTAAAACAAAATTTTCGGAAAATTTTCTAAGAGTTTTTTTTTTTGCGAATAATTCCAATAAAATATTTTTTTTATTTTTTCTAAACATCAAATGCCCAGATGGACAGATACGCTTAAAAATACCAATCTCCCCTGAGACTTGTATTTTTTTCCAAGAATACAACTTCCAAAAAATCTATTTGCTTTAGAAAAAGGAAGTGTCTTAAAAACTATTAAAACGTTTAATGTTTTTAGTTTATTTTCCCCACTTTTTTCCACTCATTTATTTGTTGTCAACTACAAACAAGAATTTTAATTGTTACCATTTTAAAAACGCTGCTAATGATCAAAAAAAGTTGACAGCAACATGGTAAAAATGTCACAAAAATACAAGAAAACTTTTAAAAATTAAATTAGAAAAAAAAAACTAAAACTAAATAGTTATTATAAACTTAACAAAATAACAAACAAATACATTTTAAAGACATTCCTCAAAAATAAAAAAATGGAAGTCAGGCAGTCAACTTACCTTAAAATCATATTGTTACGTTATATTAAACAAATGGCAATTCTTTGTTAATGACTTCTTTAAAAAAAACCAAACGATACTTGTTGTCAGTTGCAGCTTTTTGTTGCCGCAATAAAAATTGTAAAAGGAAATAAACAGCAACAACAAAATATAATCCACTTATGGCAGGAAAGTAAAATTAATGTTTGTTAAGATTTATAACTGTTTAAAATAATTTGTTTTAAATTTGATTTATTTTTGTATTTTATAACAAAATATAATGTTATTAATTAGCACTGTTTGGTTGAATTAAATTAATTTAATTTTTTTTCTATTATTCTTATAACAAGTTTGTGTCTTAAGTCTTTTGTTTTGTTACACTTTTATTATTAAAAAAAATATATATTAATTATATTTTTATTAGCCCCTCTTCTTTTTTTGGTTTTTTTGTTAATTAATTTTTTTTTTGTTATTTATTTTATTTAGAATTTGAACTTTCTTTAAGACAAATGACAACAAAACAACATAAATATTAACAATGATTTGTAACACTTTCCCTGGCTGTTTGCAAGAAATGTGAAAATACAAATTTATGATTCTTTTGTTGCTGTTTTATAATTTATTAAGAAAAATCATTCATTCATCATGAATGTCAATTTTGTTTTCTTTTTTTTATAATTTTATTGTTTCACTCTTTTTTTATGTATTTTGGTAAATTTTATGTCATGCTTACACGCATTTTAAATTTATATATTTTTTCTTTTTTATACACTTTAATTTCTTTATTTTAAATTTAAATCCATATTCCTCAAGTAATTTAGTGTTTCTTTTTAATTCACCAATTTTCAACCGTAATTCTTTATCCGCGTTCTACAACCTTAACGTTGTATGTCCCACAATTAACTGATTACTTTGGCCAATTGCTGCCAAAGAAAAACCAAAATTCGAAAAAAACTGTAAGGAAAAAATACAACACGCTCACTTGTGCAGACAGCAAAACAAACGTTTAGTGGTTCAAGCCCGCCGCTGTCAACGTTTTGTTGTTGTTGTTTTTTTACCCACCACACAAAAATACAACAAAAGTTGTTAACAGTGCCTCTGTTTGTTGTCATTGTCGCCTTTAGCGTTAACGTTAACGCTTTGTTATTGTTGGTTTTTGTTTTCTACTTTTTTTGTTAAGTTTACTTTGATTTGCTTGCTCAGTATGAAAGCTCTTTAATGATAAGATGCTGTAGTCGTTTGCCAGTGCAGCAATGATGTTGATCTTTCTGTTTTGAGTGTTTTGTTAAGTTGAGTTTTGTTTAAATTGAGTATTTTTATTTGATACATAAATTTTGTTATAAGTTGTTCAATTTTACTTTCAAATTATTTGATATGTTAGTTATGTGGCAAACTATTATATACAATAATAAATGTTATAATAAAAGTCTGGTTTTGAATTTTCAAAAAGCTTTAGGAATTCAATTTTATATCGAGGAGTTTAGTAATTTAAACTTGGATTAATTTTAAAAGTAAATACATAATATTCAATTGGTTTCAAGGCTGATAAAATTTGAAAATTGTCAAAACCCTGAGACCAAGTTAAACATATCTATATGAACCTTTATCACATCTGGGAAAGTTGAGAAAATGCCCTTTGGCCCTTTTCGAGGTTCTATAACAGCGCTAAGACAACTATATGCCATTCGAAGGCTTAACATTCGTTATGATATCTTTAGTAAATATAGTAAACTTAAGATTTTCAACCTTAACTGCTATAGTGGGAAGTTATTATGTTTTGTAAATATTGTTTATAAATAACAAACACAAATATAGGTTGAAGTTATCTCAATAAACAAGGAAGATACGTCAGATGTTGGGCCTATATTTTGTAGATAACAGAATGAACTTTAAGATGATATACAACATTTTATGATAAAAAGTTGCCTTTGAGCAGTTGAAGCGTTTCAAAAGGCCAACAACAGCGTTATTTCAAAGATATGTCAAGTGATGTTATGGAGAATTCAGTGGGACTCATGACATGTTGATGACAAAGGAGGCAACTACTTACCACAAAACCTTTGCGCACGCAGAATACCCAGCCGGCTTTCTTGTTCGTTAGACCGCCGTCTTGCTCCTAAAAGCAGCAGCTTAATAACAGCACTTCAGTGGGAAGGGTATATTGGGTTTATGTTGATGTTTGTAACATACAAATATATTCGTAAAGTATCGGCTTAGAATCGGTTTTTGAGTCTATTAATATATGTCCGTCTGGTTATCTGGCTGTCCATGTAAAACTTGTGCGCAAAGTACAGGTCGCAATTTTCAAGATAATTGCATGAAATTTGGCACACACTCTTTTCTTTTCGACCAAGGACGTAGCCTATTGAAAATGGTTAAAATCGGTCCATTATTTTGCCTATCCCCAATATAACCGTACCCTCCAAATAGGGCCTTTGGGCTTATAATTAAGTTAAAAGATCTATTAAGTATTTCAAAAAAAACTTAGTTTTATAGAATTTTAAATGATACTACCGATTTTTTTAATGATCAGGCCTCATCCCCCTCAGAAAGTGACTTGAAGGTCAAAATTCTCTTATGAACACTAATAACACTTTTAAATTCTACATAAATAACTTTGAAGTAGCCGAGAATTCCCCTACTCCCCTTTTAACCCCCTTGTAAAAAATCTCTTTTTTGCCAACAATAAGTAAAAATATTCCGCAATAAAGTTAAAATACAATCAAATGCTGTTTATTTTAATAATCCTAACTTTAAACATACTGACTGGTGTAGGGTTTCATATGGTCGGCTATGCCCGACTATACATTCATACTTGTTTTTATCGTGCGTCCAATAATTGTATCTTATACAAAAATAAATTTTCTTTCCTTGTTGCTCGATACGGTAAAATGTGCATCAGGCAATATAGTGATTATATGTAAGCTATTATAAGGATACTTAAAAGTAATGCAAAACATAAGTAGTAGTCATTAAAAAGTAAGTGTTTATGTAAATACATGTCATTATCAAGGTTTTGTTGGTAATGTACTATTTGAAAAGTAGAAAATTATAAAAAAGTTTGTTTTTATACATTATCATCTCTATTTATTTTGAAAATTATATTCATATATACATCAAATATCTTACTCTTTAAACTATCAAATGCACTCAACCAAATAACTCGCTATAAACGCTCAACTCAAAGAATTAGAAAAAAAAACTCGTTTCAACATTAATGACGTCACTTTGAAAAGCAAAGTTAAGTTTGTTTTTTTTTTTCCAACATCCAACTAAACACTACACTTGCTGTTAAATCAAATGTCTAGACCCAAGCTTAGACACTTTAAATAAAAACCAAGCCAAGAAAAATAAATAAAACGTAAACAGAAAACGAAAATTGTTTTAAACCCAGACACAAGAACCAGTAAAGAGCGGTTGTCGGTTGCCTCTTAAAGTGTTTTTGAATATGAGTTTCAACGATAATGGAAAAAAATCAAAAGCTGCAAGTTGAATGCAAGCTGCACTCTAACAGCTACGCATGTTGCCAACCAAAACAGCAGGTCAACAACAATTCAAGTTGTTGTCTATAAATTGACAAACTGAAAATAATAAAAACAACAGAAGAGATAGAGAAGAAAGAGAAAAAAACAGTCATTTGTATTTTAACCTCTAGTACTTGGGTAAATAAGCATTAGAAGTTATAAATATAAAAAAAACACACATTAAACGTTTGCATTGAAGTTTCTTATTTATAGTTATAGCTGTTTGATTTTTTTTGGAGTTTTTCATTCACACACGCATTTTTTTAAAGAGTTTTTGTTGTATTTAAATTTGTTGAATATAAGGACTGCTTACAGTTAAATGGGAATTTTCAAAATTTTCTTTATTCAAAGAAATTTATTTCGATAGATGGTGACTTCTATCTTCAACTATGTTTCAAATATTCTCACATAACCACACTTTTGTTTCCTAAAATATACAGTGGCATTAGCTGCTTTATACTACAAAGTTAAACCATCACGATGCTATATAAAAAGGTCAGCACATGCACACTGTTACTCCTATCCAACTCATATACACATTTTTATTTTGATTGGATCAACTGTATGCTAAGAAATGAAATATTAGCGTTATAACTATCAGGAGAAAGATTTTTCGCAGATGGTAATTTGTCGCCTTTACTCTGGGTTACCACGATCTCTTAAGGTTACAAGCCAAAAAAGACTTGGAACTCTGTGCTATGCTGATAACATTGCAATAATTCTTAGGGAAAATAATCCAAATTAGTTACGCAGAAGAGCTGAGGAGACTCTGAATACGGTATTGAGCTGGGCTCAACCGAGACACAATAATGTTAAGCCGGCGAAGACGGGGAATGTCGTAATACTTCCTAGGGTAAATAATCCAAATTATTCGTGTAGAAGATCTGAGAGGAATTTGAATACGATCTTGAGTTGGGCTCAACCGAGAGGGATTAATATTAACCACATAATATTAACACAATAATATTCCGAAATATACTGAACCCTGTTTCCTAAGCAAGAAGATACCGGTGACAGACAGAGTGTACTACTTAGGTGTAGGTCTTAGACTTGAAATTAAAATGGAAACATGCCATGAAGGATATGATCAACAATGCACATCGGTGCTGGGCGATATGTACTTTTTTGGACAAAGAGTATATGATCAAAGTATTACAGGAAGTTTTGCGTACTAGGTATAAATGGTACTACGTCAACTTAGGCTCTGGAAATTTCGTTAGATATTCCACCTATTGAAACATATTTAAGGCATGAGAAGGCTCTTAGAGCCTAGTTGGTTAAAAGCGGTTATAGGACACGTCATCAATGCATATAGGAAAAACTCATCGGATGTACCTGATCGCATACCAGACACACAATATGTCGGAATATTGAAAACGCTGACCCATAGGATTCTATATTGAAAACCCAAAAACTGAAATATAGTACCGTAACTACAACGCAAACATTCAGACAAAAGTCCAAGTAGTATTGGAAAAGACAGTTAGGGCAATATCTGGTGATAAAGTCAAATCTAAGAGATTATTGGATTGTATAAAAGTTTTAACTGAATACTCTCTCAGAGGTAAGGTAGAGTAAGGGTAGTAGTAGCCAATGGAATGCGAATGTAATAGCTTTAAAGAAAAGAAGGAAACCATAAAAACTATTTGGAATATTGTAACGGGATGTAGAACCACGATTCTATGGGTAGAACAAGGCAAAAAATTTCTTCAAAATGAGCAAGTATGAGGTTAGTATGATTGTTCGTATTCTGAGAAGATACACACAGGGAATACATATACAAAATTGGACATGCGGATTCCGACGAATGTTAAGCATGTGGAGAAGTGAAATTGTGGAGAACTTTCTTTGCCACTGTCAGGCATTCGTCGAAGTTACAACCAAGGCCGATAGAAGCCTAGGTGTATTTCATCGGACTTGATGTACTGTGTATCTTCCTATCATCCTATCATCCTAACTTAATCTGCACTGGATTTCTCTACAAAAAACTAATTTAAATATAATTTTTTTAATATAACTTTAGAAATTCTAATTTCACAGCACAAGTTTGACTCAACATAATTCTTTAAATAAAAAATTGAAAATTTAAACGTGGTAAATTTACTCCACATAACATATATGTAGTTGGTTTTAAATTCTATTTAATTCAGAGTATTGTATAGTTATAGTTTTACTAAATTTAGAGTCGTAAACATGTTGAGATATAAATATGCACTATGTACCACTATATATATAATTGTGGTTTTAATACATAATCTCTTACCATTGACAATTATTACATTTAGCATGCAAATAGTAAAGAAAAAAAAACAACAACAACTAACAAAAATAAATGTTGTGCAAGATTTTTTTAATTTTACTACAACTACATGTTGATCATATTACAAGAGGCTTAAAAAACAAACAACTTTAAAATAGTTTAGTTTTTTTTCATTTATTTCAACAACAACTACAACAAAATGTAGAGCAACTTAAAAAAACTTTAATTAAAAATCATAGAAATCACAATAAAAACTATTACATACAATTAACACAAGTATATGAACATTATTTAATTAAATTTATGACTAAATCATTGTTAGAAGTAAAATAGTGTAATTAATGTGTGTGTGTGTGAGCATGTTTTTGCATATGAACATTAAACGCAACAAAAAGAAAAGAAATATTTAATTAATTGTGAAACAACAATAATTTTTGGTTGTCGAATACGCATACGCATAATTTCAAGCAAAACAAAAGATTTAGGAAACAAACTCGTTGTAAAATCAGCCAAGCCACAACACATTAAAACTAGATTAAATAGTGGCAAACATTTAAGAATTTCGTAAATGCGTAATGCGGTAATACTTACTATAGAGTAATTTTAGCGGTTAAATAATATTTATATTAGTTTGTTAAGTGTGTTTCCCAGGGTATATGATTTCTAAGAGTTGCAAAAAAGGGTATTATGATGAAAATATTTGTAGAGTTTTTCCATATTCTTGAGAAAGATCTTTTCAGATTTTATTTTAATATATTGATGTTTTAGGAATATTGCGAAAGACAATTAAGGCGATATCTGGTGATAAAGTTAAATCTAAGAGCGTATTGCATTGTATGTTTTAAAGTTTTAACTAAATACCCTCTCAGAGGTAATGTAGAGTAATGATAGTAGTAGCCAATGGAAGGTGAATGTAATAGCTTTAAAAAAGAAGGAAACCATAAGAACTTTTTGGAATAATGTAACAGGACAAATCCTGATGAGAACAAGGCAAGAAATCTCTTCAAAAGAAGCAAGTCTGAGTAGATACACACAGGACTCTACGGTTTCTAAGAGTTGCAAAAAGATTTAAAGATTTTTTGTTTTACATTTTTGAGAAAAATGTTTTCAGATTTTATTTTAATAATTTTATATTATAGTGAACAAATTGAATTAAAATAATGAACTTGATTGCTGGAATTGTGATTAATAAGGAAATTTGATTACTGTTGAATAAAAAAGCAAGGATTGAAAATAGTCATATAGAAGGGCTGGTAAAGACCTTAATATGAGCCAATCCAACCAGACGAAAGTCAGTGACCGACAGCACATATTTGTTATTCCTTATTCGGATTTAAAATTTAAATACAACATAGAGCTTAGATTCTATTAGATACATATTGGGCGTTAAATGTTAGAATCATAGGCTCGAAATGGGGACATGTACTTCTAAAATCTGTTGAAGTGCTTTTGACAAAAAGCCATAATATCCAAGCAAAAATAAAGTAGTAGAAGTACTTTTAAAAGAATAACATTCCTGAGAATGACTTCGGATAGAGTGAATTTGGAATCAAATAAAAAGATCATCCCTCCTATGACAAGCCTGCTTTAAAATAATAATTTAGGTATTTTTCAGTACTTCCATGGAATAAATTTTACTTCATTTTCGCTTTTTCGAAAGTCCTATTTTTGCTGGGAATAACAGGGTATTGTACAGACATGTTGCTTGGCTGCAAGTAAACAAAACTTACGTATATTGCGACTAACTCATACGAAAAACAAGCTTCACTTTAAAATACTTGGGAACTGCATAAAACTATTACTAAGCAGTACACAGAGGAACGAAGACTTTTAAAAAAGTTTTTATAAGATTTCAATAACATCCGATCTTCAATAATTCGGTTAGACATGCTTTCGAGAAGATCGCTATTTAAAATCAGCAAATTCGGTCTATAAATAACGGAGATATGAGCAAAAATATGAGACAACCTCTGAAAATTTCATCAAAAAAGTCACATTTTTTTCATGCTTCGTTAAAAAAGCAACAACAACACTGTGAATTGGATAAAGTTGTACATGTGCGTGTGAAGATGTATTTGGTTTTATTCAACTGTATATTTTTTTGTATGTTTGGATGCTGTTCTGTTCTCACGAAAGTGAAGGGTATAACAAGAACAAGGATAGAGCAGTAATATGTTGGTAATACAGCTTATATATGCTTGAGGGTGGTTATACAGTTTGACGGTGGTATTACAGTACAATGGTTTATATTTCTTTCTGCTACAGTTTATATTTGTTTGTGTGTATGTTGTGTGTATGTATAAAAACTGTTTTTTAAAACATACTTGGTGAAGGGTATATAAGATTCGGCACAGCCGAATATAGAAATATTACTTGTTTTAATTAAAAAAATCCTGCTTTAACTATATATCAAAGAGCATGTTCAATTATTTGCAAAATAATTGAAAATAAACTAAAGTTCATTTTTCTACAAAAAAAAAAAACTTTTTAATGTCTTAATAAAGGCATCTCAACTAATTTTTTTTAATCATGATGGTAAATGTTAATATAATTTCTGTGACAGCTAACATGCAAAAAAATCTAATGACATAATATAAAATAACAGCAATTGAATATCCATATCAAATGCAAGACGCTTGTTTAAGTAACAAACCTTAAAAATTACTGCAAAAACAAAACGAAGCCAAACTTTTGCATGTCAAATTTACTTTTCAAATACATAAAATACAACAGCTCCAAGTTGTTCCTCGAAATGTTAAACATTTATCAAAACCACAAAAATACTACAAATTGAACTGAAGAAATTAAAACAAAATCACGCCATATCCGTGTTTACATAATGGTTATTAATAATTATTAATATTTAAACAAATAACTCAATATACTTACCAATTAAATAGAAAAAAACTATAATAATTATGTTATTTTATTTGCAGTTGCATATAAATCTAATAATCTTAATAGATTTAAGTCATTTACATTTGTTTTACGATATCAAGTTTTGATCTTAAGTCTTTTGTTTTTAGTACATTTTAGCAGCATTTACTTGCAAATCAGGAAATTACTTCAATTTACAACACATTACTAAAGCATATTTTATAGTTTTACTGCTAATTTTTATTTGAGAAAAAAAAATAAAATTACCTTGCATTAGAGCACAAACAGATTTCTATTTGTATTTAATTGTCAGATTTATTTTGTTTATTTGCCCCCGACTAAAGACCAACTAAATTTTCAACATAAAATATTAAACAAACTCATAAGTGTTCATTAGAATTTTCGTTGAGTTTTGTTTAAATAAAATTTATTTGAAATTTATTTATTCATAAAATGTTAAATTTATCTAAATAAAATGTGTTGAAAATTGAAAAATGTTTTCGTTTAATGTTAAAGTAGCAGAAAATTTTAATTGATTGATTGACTGTTAATCTTAATAAAGAAAATATTATTTTATAGTTAATAATTCAAATGATTTTATTTTATATTTTAAAGGTTTTAATAATATTTCCAAATAATATCGACTTAATCCAATTAACTTTTTTATTATTATTATTTGAATTGTTGAACAATTAATCAGTTTAAATTAAATTGATTTTGTTATTTGGTAAAATTCCGTTATAATTAAACTTTTATCAATTGTCTGCGCCAAAAAAAAATAAAAATCAACGTTAAGTATTTTAGGTGTCAAAAAAACAATTATACACATAATAATATAAAATCACATGAAACAAAAAAAAATAACTTTAAACATTTTTGTTAAAATGTTAGAAAAAAGTGAACGCATTTGGTTAATCCAGTTGAGCTGTATTTTGTTATTTCTTATGTGTAATGTTAAAAATTTTATGACACCCTACACTTTTGTAATGTGTTTGTGTTGAAGAAAGAAAGAAACATTTTATCTATCTATCTATCTATCTATCTATCTATCTATCTATCTATCTATCTATCTATCTATCTATCTATCTATCTATCTATTTATCTATCTATCTATCTATCTATCTATCTATCTATCTATCTATCTATCTATCTATCTATCTATCTATCTATCTATCTATCTATCTATCTATCTATCTATCTATCTATCTATCTACCTATCTTTCTATCTATGTATCTATCCCTGTATCTTAATCTCTGTAGGGGTATCAATACTAGAATTATTAATTGAAAATAAAGTTCGTTTTGTTTTTAATCGCTGCCAACTTTTGTTGTGGTGTTTTTGAAAATCTGCACAATAGAACCGAAGGTTATTTCACAATTTCATCTTAATTAAATGTTAGTACTATTATTTTTTAAATATTCTTTAAAAAAATCAAAAAATTAAACAACCAGCAGCTAAAATCAACAGCAGCAAATAGCAGCAGCATCAAATACTAGCTACAGTATTACACCATTTACGTATGAAATCCTAACTAAAATTAAACACAGTGAAATCACAATACTTTTTTAATTGTTTTATATTTTTTCTTTTATATTCTTTCTTTAAAATAAAATAACAAACTATTTTAATTAAATTTGTTCACCTATTTTTAAAATAAGATTTTTATTTCTTTTGGAAATTGTGAAGTATTTGTGTCAATTAGACATTATGTATTTATTTTGTTTCGCTTTGCTTTATATTTTTTTTGTTAATTTTTTTTCGTATTTATTTAGTATTTCTTCTTTATGGCCTATCGGCAAGGTAGTCTTGGTTCTTTAATTGTACTATAATATTGTATTAGTTTGCTTCGATAACTATTTTTATACACTTTCGGTTTTTTATTTAAGTTTACTTTGTAAAGTACCAAAACCATAAAAGCTAAATAAAATACCAATTGTGGTTTTGGTGGTGTTGTGTTTTTTCCTTTTGTCATTGGTTTCTATTGTTGTTCAAAATATAGTTTTTTGATTTTTTTAAAAGAAGTTGTACGAGTTCCAAAAACTATGGCAAATTCTTTTCATGTTAATACGATTATAAATCAAATAATAAATTCAGGTATTTTAATGATATTTTCTTGTTAATATTGTTTGAAATTTAATAGATTATATGTACTTTACTGTATATTTAAAAGAATAATGTAATATTTAAATATATAAAACTTATAGAATATTGAGTTTTATTTGCTAGAAAAAAATACAAGAGTCTTACCAAAAAGAGGTAAGCAGTACTTACATTCGGTCCATTAAAGGTCGATTATTATCAGCCTTGTAGTGTTCTCTTTTATATAAAAAAATATGAAAAATTCTTAGAAAGTCCTCGGTGTAAATGGATAATCTTAGAAGGTATTCTTGTTTTTTTTTCTTGGATGACCTCTACTCATGCAGTATTGTGCTGGAACTAGGAAAATATGTTGTGGGAGGGAGGCTAGAGGGAGTAGTGTTTATGACATTTGATTTAAACCTTTTGATATCGAACGTGGCGGGGAATACTTTTGCAGGAATTTTGTATAGTATCGATAGAACAGTAAAATACAACCCACATTGCGACGGTGCTCCAGTGAATCAATAGAGTTGGATACCCTACTATCAACTATAAGTACCTTTCCCCTCTCTTATACGCGGTCGAGTAGCTCCAAAATAGACTTCGAAGCTCCGGCCCATACATGGGAGTTGTATTCTATTTTCGGTCGGATATAAGTGGTGTAAATAGTGAGAAGATTAGATGGAGTGAAGTATGCCATACACTGTTTAAAAAAACCGAGACACTTGCATGCTTCTTTCAACAGTTTAAAAATGTCCATTTCAGAAATTTTTATCAAGTCGTGATTAAGCTATTCATTTATATTGCGCCTCATTGCACCCAAACTCTATTTATGGCCTATATTTGAATGTATAGAAATGGCAGATACTGCTGTCATCAGCAAAAGAGTAGATAAACTTGAAAGTCTGGAGAAAAGATAATTTCCAGATATTTGAATTTACAATGGCAGTTAAAGATTTTCTGGCTTTCTGTTAGTTCAACAACTTTTTAACAAAGTGGATTGTCATTAGCAAAATGACAATCCCCCCTTATTTTTGACGGTAGATATAAAATTTACTATATATTTATATGAAAAAAATCTACAGGTTAGTAATTAAAAAATTCCTGTCTACAGCTTACATTAATTAAATTATTTTTTTCCCCGAAAATGTAAACTCACGTGACATTTATACAACAATTACTATATTATGTAGTTGCTTAGTTTAACTAAGTATTATATAAAATTACACATATATACAATGTACATACATTTGTATTCATATTAATAACATGAAAATGTTTAATTATAATAACCCAACAAACATAAGATCTATAGTTTAAAAAAAAATATTTTTTTTATTTGATACAAATAATAATTTTCCAATTTTGATTAGAAACGTTGGTAAGTACTTTTCTGTAAGTAATATCTTTTTGGCCTGGACATATTGATTCCTAACTTTGTCTGAACTTTAATCGCAGTGGACGTATCCTAATAGACAATTTAAAAAAACTACTTACTCCTTTGCAGGAGATCAAAGTAAGCACTTACCTAACTCACTATTTGTAAGTGAGGGTGCTATGTAATTACGTACCTAGTAACTGTCTTTATATAAGCGAAAATTATAATTTTTGTACAAATTTAATGAACAATTATTAGCTTTAAAATCATCTCGTATTCAAAACAATATTAATCGCTTATTTTAGTTTTATTACGCACATTTTCCATACAAAAACCCTCAAATAAACCATCAAAAACTGTATTAAGCATTCATGAATATGGGGATTAATCCACAGAGATTGTTGGATACAACGTAAATTAGTTTTAAACAATTTTCGTTTAATATATTGTATTTTTTTTTTTTTGCTTAAATCAATGCACTGAGCCATGAAATTTTACATTTATGTACGAGTAGTTTTAAAACACGTTGTTCGTGTGACAGTGACTTGGTTTTGTTGTTGTAGCCTTTAATGTTTGAATTATAAAAATATTAGAATTAAATAATTAATTTATTTATTTACAGCTTGGTTTTTTTTTCATAACAAAATATATGGGGGATTTTTGTATCGCGTGCCAATTGTAATTGTTATTTAAATAAGTGTCACATTTATAAAGATTAGAAATTAAGGAAACGTGATTGAAAAATTAAACCATTTCTTTTCTTATAATTAATACAATATAACCACAAATAATTGTTCTTAAAAATAAACTTAACAGGTTGCAAATAGGAAAATACTGCTTTCTTAGTTGGATTGAAATTAAAATCTCTTTCCTAATACGTGTTTCCAAGGCAGAAGGTTACAGATATTTGCCATTCCTTTTAAATTTAATAATATATTTTTTAACTCCTCATAGATATCGCATTTGGGAGTGCCCATCTTTCTGTCTGATAGCGCATTTAGGAGTGCCCATCTTTCAGTATGTTTATTTATGTGTCTGTCTGTCTGTCTCTATCTATCTATCTATCTATCTATCTATCTATCTATCTATCTATCTATCTATCTATCTATCTATCTATCTATCTATCTATCTATCTATCTATCTATCTATCTATCTATTTATCTATCTATCTATCTATCTATCTATCTATCTATCTATCTGTCTATCTATCTATCTATATATATATATATATCTATCTATATATCTATATATCTCTCTATCTATCCGTCTTTTTCATGTTTCCCCTTTCATTTTTGTAATCAATCCAATATTTAATAATGACACTTAAAATTATTATTTTTTATTCATTACATTATCCATTCCATTTAAATTATTAATAATTCTCTGCACTCTGCGGAATTAAAGCGACAAATTCCCTCATGGAACAATCTCCAACCTTAAATATGAATACAATTAAAAATCAATAAAATTCAATGATCAATATATATTACAAAACTATTTACCTTCTCGTGGTCTTTGGCAACTTCTTACACCTAATCCACAGGAATTACTAAAGGTACACTGTATTCTTAAACTTGTTGCAATTCCACAGACAGGACGATATAAAGTCATACACATGTCGGGACAACGTTGAGAGAAAGACATGGAAATTGTCATAAATATTATTACAAATATTGATTTCAGCAACATTTTGAATATTAATGAATATTTTTTATAAAACTTCCTATATTTATAGTAGAGCTGGCATTATTATAAAATTTGTATTCTTAAACATTGCTTATTTAAAGGTCATTGTACTTATATTGATAACCCACATTTTATTACCTGTTTTAAAGTATTTTTAATTAATAATATTATTTTTTCTTTTCAGGTATTTACTTAATTGCTTTTTGTTCAATTATTTTGTAAGTAAAATTCGTGTGTTTTTTATGAACAATATCTTATATATTTCTTTTTACCTGATGATATTGTTTACATACGCTTTACATTTATAACAGTAATTTTTTAGTAATAATTTTTACAATCATTCATTTCAAATTATAATTGTTTTTTTTTTTTAATAATTTGTTCGTTATATTGATTTTTATTTTTATCACAAAATTTTCTTGAAAATGCAATAATACTTAATATAGGAATTGATTGGTTTAAAAAGTTTAGGCAGCTACTGCTTGATCACACTCACCGACATGTAAGAAAATGTATGCTAAAATATATATTTTTAAAATTAATAATATATATTACAAAAGTTAAAAAGTCATAGAAATTTAAGAAATGTAAAAACGTTTTCTGTAAGAAAAATCTAAAATCTTTTCGAAAGTTTCCTATAAGCATTTTAGCAAAAAAAATCATTTCAAAAAATCAAAATTTTCAAAAAATATTTTATTGTAAATCTATAAAATAATTTTAAGCAATTGTCGAAAAATTTTATGAAAAATTTTTTTAAGAAGATTTTTTTTAAGAAGATTTAGTCTCAAAGTTGTATACTCCACTAACCTGTTTTCCATAGAAAACTTTATCGATTTTTATACAAAAATAAATATGCTTTTTATATAAGAACAGATTTTTAAAGAAAATATATCTATAATAAAATTTATCAAATAGCTTTCTATAGAAAACATTATACGATAATGCTATCGATAACTTTTGTTATCTTTAGAAAATTTTATCATCATGTATCTATAGAAATTTTTGTCAATTTTCTTCTTCAAACAATTTTCTATAAAAACTGGTCTTTTGTCAAAAATTCTAGTCGAAAATTAAACTTATTAAACTCGTCGAAAAACGACGAATAGTTTTTCTTATAAAAATAGAACAAATATTTTTCTACAGAAAACTTGTCGAAATATACTTGTGGAAAAGTTTTTTTTTAAAAGTTTGTGTCTTTAAGAAAACATTTTAATGTTTTTAATAAAAACTCGTCGAAAAGATCAAAAATAGAAAACTCGTCGAAAAAATCTATGTTTTATGCAACAATTATCCAAAGTGTAACATGTAAATATTTTGGTCCTATACCCACCTTATAGTATAACAATCGCCTCAGAATCACTTTCTATTATAATGAAAAATGCGACCTGTAGCGTGCGCACAAGTTTTTATAAAACACACAGACGGACGGACAGATGGACGTAGCTAAATAGACTCAGATTCGGAGCCGATTTGTATACTTTAAGGTGGGTGTAGGACCAATATTTTTGGGTGTAACACACATCAGTACCAACCCCACTTAATGGTGTAGGGTATGAAAAACGTTGAAAACATCCAATATTTAATGAAAACATTTTGAATATATTCTTTAAAGTCATTTCATTGTAATAACTAAAAATTAACTTACATTCTTTCTTCTGACAACTGTGTCTATAAAAATCACATTCATTGGAGAATGTCTTATAGGCATTATCGTATTCCCCACAAACTGGAGCATATTCTTCGGTACACATCTCTTGACAATATTTCTTGCATTCTTCTTCCGTAACGACCTTGTATTCTGAAAAAAATAAAACACAATAAAATTTTTATATTTCTTAAACAAAATCCACAAATTATAATCCATACCTTCTTTATTTTTAGCTTTTCTCATACACATTTCATTAGCAAATATACAAGGGTTTCTATATAAATAACACTGTTTATTATCCGATGCCCAGACAATATCTTCTTTAGTTGAACACTTTCGTTGTATAGAACAGTTTATTTCCTCATCGTAGTTCTTACTTAAGGAGGGATTGATGAGGTAGATGATTAAAAACAGAGTTATAGTTAATTTTAAATAAAACATTTTAATTTATTTATTAATTTCAATATTTCAGTCTGTCTGTTAATGATTCGCTTTAACTACTAAAACCTATTTCATTTTGCTAAAGTCATTTTATAGATGATATAAAAATAACTTATACATTTTTTTCTTTTTATTTGTTTTATATAATTTCTCATAAAATAGGGGGAATTTTTTTTTATAAATATTGTTTTGTTAGAATTTTTAAATAATTTTAATAAATATATATATAAAACAAGTTTAATATGTACGTGTTTTTTGTTGCTTTTTTTAAACAAACAAATGTTATTGTTTGTTTATTTTTATCATTTAGGGTATTCAGTATTATTGTTTAATAGCAATATTTTTGCTAATTATAAAATATAAAAATTTTATCAAAAACATTTGTGTTTAATTTTATTAATTCTATTAATTATTTCTGAATTTACAACTTTATAATTTCTTTTGCATAATAATTTATCTAAGTGTTATAGAACAAATTTTTTATGATTTTTTTAACTTTTATAAATTTTTTATAAATCAACAACAAGTGAACATCCTAATTGTGTAAAATATGATAAGTAGGTATCATTTTATTAAATTATTACTTGTGTGTATGTGTAATAATACACCAACTGCCAAACGATTATTATTAATTAAAACAAACATTTTAAAAATAAATACATTATAAACCGTTGTTATATTTAAATTTTATCACATTTATATTTACATACTTCACGTTTTACACTTTACAAAAAGTGAATAAGGTTTATAACCAGTTAGAATGTTATATTCGTCTATGCGGAATCTATTGTACATTTCTTTGTACCTAAGCAGGGAAAAACTCAATTAGAAAAATACCGAAATTGATACAATACATTGTTAAAAGTGAGCTTTCCACATTTGTTATTATTTCGACAAACAATGTGTTTTCAATTTTAATAACACGCAGTTAATATATTTACAAACACCGTTGTCATTTTGACAACATGTTGTCATGTAAACGCAGGTACCGAAATTGATACAATCTATTGGCAAAAGTGAGGTTTGCGCATTTGTTAGCATTAAGACAAGCGATGTGTATTCAATTTCGATAACACGCAGTTATAATTTTTACAACCATCGTTGTCATTTTGACAACACATTGTTGTCATTTCGATTAAACTTTGTGTAATTTTGGCTTCGCAAACTTCTGACAAATTTATGAAAACCAAAAGACGTTCCAATTTATTATTTGACAATTAGGATAGATTTGACAACTCCTACACAAGTCATTAAACGGAAGACTAATGCTTCTAGCATGCTTACCAAATATACAATGTCCAGTAACAATCGATATCAGCCTAATATAAGATACTTGGACCTGTGTAGTTCCATTTGAGGCCACAGCGCTCTGTATCAATATATACGTATGCCCATGCGACCATTTATTGCGAGCGATTGAGAGGCATTTTTCAGTGATCTGCTTTTTTATTGCAAGTTATGGAACACCACAAAACTTGTATATTTCTAATATTCGTGCCAGCTTTTGCCAAAGTGTTAGCAATATTATTTGACAACTATTTGTACATATTTTAACAATGGATGTTATTGGAATATTATAAACACTTTGGTGTCAATTTGGTACCAAGAGAGCATAATTTTAAAACGAAATGTAGCATAGTTTCGCCATTTTGATATTATATAAAATGGGCCCAACGTAGTTCAACTAGTTAGTAGATTAAGAGATATACTATTTCTGGAACTTGTCAAATGAGTCGTACTTATTTTGGTCAATAAAAACAAATCACTAGAGTAAACACTTTTACCCATAAAAGGCTTAAATTAATTAGATTCTTAGTTAAAGGTGACCTCCGGTAGATTAGTGTTTAGTGTTCTGACTGGTAGATCGGAGGTAGTGGATTCTTTTTTCGGATTTTATATATACATCCTCCATTCAAACTAACTAGATACCTAAGATATCCTTACTTGATTCAATTATTTTGTACCCATCGCAAAATGACACCGTTCGGGACTAATTCAATTAAGGATTTACGGAATATATTTTTGGTGTAGATTAGTCAAAGAATTACAACATAACTAGTCCTTAGACTAGTCAATAGATAAGTCCATTTATAGTCCATATATTTATAAATAGACTAATCAATGCATTAATTAGTCAAATCAATAAACGATGTAGTAGTTAATGAACTACTCGATAGGCCTCATTGAGTCATTTACTCTTTGTACTCGATTCTTTTTGTACATATTTAAAAAGAGTCCACAACCTTTATAATTTATAGGAGCTTTTCGGGAAAAGCTTGCTTAACTTCATTC
This sequence comes from Lucilia cuprina, assembly GCF_022045245.1. Classification (NCBI taxonomy): domain Eukaryota; kingdom Metazoa; phylum Arthropoda; class Insecta; order Diptera; family Calliphoridae; genus Lucilia; species Lucilia cuprina. The sequence continues at coordinate 31,715,227 of NC_060952.1, forward strand.
ACTATAATCAAAATAGTTCTTATTTCTATATCATGTCATTTGATATGAAGATTTAGAAGAATTACATTCAAGGGCAATTCTTTTACATTACTGATTCTTTAATTTCTATCAACAACAACTAACTAAATTCGTAATACTTAAACAAATAATTAATTTCTATATTGATCTTTTATTAAAAATGACAAAAGAATTTTTTACCTAATACGTAAATAGAAATTGACGTCTGTTTTAAACCTCTAATCTTATTCCATATATAAAACTCTGTAACAATTCCCACAACTTTTTATTAGCAAAAAGTCATTTCAAATATACATAATCATGAATCTATTTGTGAAAATTTGCGTTTCTTTTGGTTTGATCCTTTTAAGTTTATATTTTATCAGTGCTAAACCACTTGATCACTATACATGTGGTGATATTTGTACCGAGGATTATGATCCTTATTGTGTAATTTTCAAAAATGGAACCGTAGCAGAGTTTACTAATGTATGTAAATTAGAATTGGAAACTTGTAAAAATAAATATGGTAAGTTGGAGAAAGGCTAATGCTGTGGAAAAATTCACTTTAAAGATTTTAATAATACAATTTTTATTAGAATTTCTAAGAACCAGAAGTGGAGCTTGCATTCGTGTGGGTTAATGTAAAGATAAATACACGAGTAATTAAATGAAGTATATGTGTGAAAGAAATCAGTAAATATATTTGTGAAATAATTGTTAAAATTTAATGTTGAAATAAATTTTTGGATTATAATTCACTTAAACATTATTATAATAAATGCAAAATAATTAATGATTATTTTTTAATTTTATATTAAACAAATTAAAAAAGTTCCCAGCGAAAATCGAAGTACTTTGAAATGAATCACCATTTCAAAAGTAGCAGTTCGACAATGCATACGAAAAATACAGTAATTTCCACTAATACTTAGTTAACATTCGTAACGAATGTACCCTTTGTAATCGAAAATGACGACAGTCGTCACTTAAGTGTCCCCTTTGTAAGCGAGACCGGAGGCAATCGTCTCTTTACTGTATCTAAGTAATCTAGAGATTACAATCTTAGAAGTTGTTTTCGTTTTATTGAACTTCCGAAAGTAGATATTTTACCCATCTCATCATCAAATTTATATCTTTCGGGTGAATCGTCACATTGATGTCCCATAGTATTCTAGAGAGTAAACACTTGAAATTTTTAACCTTTATTTCCATTAATATCTTACCACCTGTTGGCTCCAATTCGCATGTTTTGGGTCATTCATCAAGAATAAAATTAAATAGTTACTATCCTAGAACACGTCCATGTCCTAGTTTTATTTACTTCCGTCTGTGTGACCATGTTATAAATGCTTGATTATCAAAATATAATCCACATTTTTAACATACTCACTGGTGTATGGGGAACATATTGTCGGACATGCCCGACTAAACATTACTCTCTTGTTTTGAGACAATATGTTTAAGAGAAATTAGTTGTATTCTATAATACAGTTTCACTTACAAATAACTTCTAAAAAAACATTAAAATTACTTCTTGATAATAACTTTAGAAGTAGTGAATTTAGAATCAAATATAAAAGACAACTCTCTCATGACAAGCCTTCTTTGGAAGTTCATTTTTTTCTGAGTATAACCAGATCCATTTCCTAGATTAGTGTAGAAACGAATATGTAATTTTAAAAACCTCAGCTTATTCTTCTTTAAATCCTTTAATTCATTTGAGACTACTAACTAAGTTACTGACTTATAATTGCTGTGTTTATAAAAGATTTTTATGTTGTTTGGCAAATTTTAAAATCGATTATAGTTCTGCCAGGAACCAACTTTCAGACAATTTTTTGTTACTTTCCATTTTTGAAAACATACCTTTGTACAGTGGGTCAGAATGGGAATATTTTGGAAATAAATCTGGCATTTCTAAACGTTTAATCTGACATGTGGATATCCAAGAAATATTTAAGTATTCTCGTAACCATGAAATATTCAAGTATTCTTGAGGGGCAGCTATATAGGAACTCAATGTAAAGTACCTTCGACATGTCTGCATGGTCTTAGCTAGATCTTAAAAAACATCCTTGTACATGCTATGTTTCTTTTATAATTTCTGAGTTTTATTAGTTGAAAATTGAAATTTAAAAATATTTCTCTAGAATCACTTTCTGAGTCGATCTGTCTGTCTGTCCGGCTGGTTGGTTGTCCATGTAAACCGGTAAGGTACAGGCCGAATTTTTAAGATAATATGATAAAATTTAAAAGCACGTTTGGTTTTTTTGTCACAGGGACAAAGCCTTGACCCCTGAACAATGGGTCAGAATGGAAATATTTTGGCAATAAATCTGGCATTTCCAAACGTGGGTAACCAAGAAGTATTTAAAATATGAAAATGGAAATGGAATGAAGTGATGTTTAATGACTTCCAAAGAAGCGAAATGAATCCAATTTTGTTGAAACTTAAAGGTATATTTTTTGTACTGACACTTCTTGTATTGAACTCATTTTATTTTGGAGATGATTGATGAATTTTTGTAATATATTTATTTATGTTTCACTTCTTAATAACTTCCAAAAAAAAAGAGCATAAAAATTATCTTCAGGCCTTTTTCAATATTTCTACTTCTTTCATGTACTAAATCACCGCAAACTTTCATTACACAATTTTTTTTACATATTTTATAATAATTTTTTTATATTGTACTATTTATCTATGTATTTTAATTAAAATTTTTTTATAATTTGAAATATTAAACCAATTGAAATAATGTTCCCGCTCATATTTCAATTGAATCTCTGATTTGAAATCAAAATAAATAACAATAAAATCTTGACAGCAAAACAAATCCACAGAAACATACCACAATATTTTATTCAAAGAATGAAAGGAGTTTTCAATTTTTTTTTTAATTTACAAAAAAGTAGTTTACGTTTAAAGTGATAAAAAATTACAAAAAGAAAAAAAAACAGGAAAAATTGGTTTAAAATGTTTGTGGAAAAATTTTATTTTTAGACTAAACGAAAAGGAAAAATCTATTACAGATATGACCGTAATGAAACCTTACGAACGTGCAGTGAACCATACTGGCCGCCACATTTCGACTGCCACTTTATGGTGCACTTGATAACGAACAAAGAAACGTTCAACTCAAAGCTCAACTAACGGCGGACACATTCCAAAAAATGCGTATGGAACAACAACTGCAAACGATTTGAAAAACATGTAGTCAAACTGTAATGCGAGTAAATGACAATAATTTAAAGGTGCAAAAGACAAGTACAAAAAAACACTTAAATACGAATACAAGTCAATACCAAAAATAAATAAGTATAAAATAGACAATCTAAAAAATTTACACACACATAGATAGGCGAACTGAAAGAGGGAAGGACTAGCAAAATAGACAAACAGACAGACATATGTAGAGAAAAAGGGGTGGTGCAATAAATTCTGGAGACAATAACCCAAAATGTTTTGCCATCTCAAAACTTATAACAATATATTCCAAATCATTATTAGTATTTCCTTAATTTTGTATCCCCCTTAAATTGGCCACCGCCTTTAACAACTTGCATATTGCAAAATCCAATACAATACATTTTTATTTATTTCTAAAAATCTGGTTTAAATATTTCAAATAATATTACAAACCCAACTGGTTAACAAACAAAAAAACACACAAACGCAGTTAAGTTTAGTAAACTTGTAACAAACATTATTAGTTCGTCATCGTACGAGCCTGAAATGTTGTTTTTTCCTTCTAAGGTTTTCGCTAATGAAGTTATTTAATATTTAATTTTTAATAGTTAATAATATTTTTGTCATGTTACTTACTTCTTGTCATTTTTTTTTAAAGTAATTTTTCACAAGAATTGTTATAATTTTAACAAGTTAAAAAATTAAAAACAATTTAAAAAACTTTGTTAAAGTATTTCTTAATAATTTCAAATAAATTTCCAGGCAAAATGATTTTTTTTTATAGAAAAATTCAAATAAATATCAGTTAATAACTTTATAAAACACTTGTTTTAACTGTTTGTATTTTTAGCGAAAATGATCATAATTTCATTATTAACCCAATAAAAACTTATATTGAAAAGAAATAAAGTAAAAATCAAAAAAAAAAAATAAAAAAATTTATCTATTTATTTTTTAATATTTTAAATTATTATTTGCATAATGTTTTAATACTGAAGACAAGTACTTATACATGCTCACTTACTAACAACTACTTAAATATGTGTTTTTAAATAGGGAGTAAAAATATTATTTAGTGCTCACATAGAAAACGAAGAGCATCCGTTTGTTAATCATGCGTCAGATGAGATTTTCACTCATTGAAAAGTTCTGCACTCTGGGCCACAGAAAATTGATTTTTGATCAAAAGTCGTTATTGAAAATTCACAAAAACCATTCACACCAGTATTTTGAACACACTTTAAAGCTAGCTTCTTGAAAAATTTTATTTAAATCCAACTATTCGCTCACGTTTTATGGATATACCCTACACGACTTTAGTTCGGAGGGTATATTGGGTTTGTGCTGATGTATGTAACGCATTGAAATATTGATTTTGTATCCACCTTAAAGTATACCAATCAATTTTAGATATTATGTTCGTCTTACCATCCGCCTGTCCATACGTCTGTCAGTTTTTCCACAAAAACTTTTCAACCATACTACAGATCCAAATTTTTATACCCTACACCACTATAGTGGGGAGGGTATTATACGTTTGTGCTGATGTTTGTAACATACAAAAATATTGGTCCAATACCCACCTTAAAGTATACCGATCAATTCAGAATCATTTTTTGAGTCGATTAAGACATGTCCGTCCGTCCGTCCGTCCGTCCGTCCGTCTGTCCGGCTGGCTGGCTGGCTGTCCATGTAAACCTTGTGCGCAAGGTACAGGCCGCAATTTTCAAGATAATTTGATGAAATTTGGACCAAGCATGTTTTTTGGCACAAGGACGAAGCCTATTGAAAATGGTTGAAATCGGTCCATTATTTCACCTAGCCCCCATACAACCGTACCTCCCGATTTGAACTTTTTATGCTATAATTACGTCAAATATTCTGCTATCTCTCTAAAAATTGGCACAAATAAGTTTTATATAAGTATAAATGATACTGCGGATTTTCGTAAGGATCGGCCTATATTTGACCCTAGCCCCCATACAAACCCCCCTTCAAAAAATGACTTAAACGTCTAAAATTGACTTGTAACCATTTGTATCGCAATGAAACTCAACAAAACTAACTGTTATTTAGAAATATATCCTTTTCCCAAATTTACCGAGGATCGGCCCATATTTGACCTATATAATGCCTTATTTAGAAATTTTAGTTTTTTATCAATAAATGGCTTAAATATTTTGGAATTATGGTAATATTCAACATAAAAGTTTCTTTACAAAAAATAAAAATTTTATAAAAAGTAAAAATTTTAAAAATATACTCATGGTGTAGGGTATTATATGGTCGGCCATGCCCGACTATACTTTCCTACTTGTTTAGGATAATTTTATGACACAAACGTTTTCTTTGGCCCATTAATGCCTAATGAAAATGGTTAAAATCGGTTCACTATTTCACCTAGCCCTCATACAACCGTACCCCAATTTGAGTTCATAATTATGCTAAATGTTCTAATAATTCTACCAAAATGTGCAAAACTTAGTTTTGCGCAAGTCTAAATGTTTTTGGCAATTTTAGTAATAAACGGCCTTCATTTGACCATAGCTTCCATATAGAGTCCCCTTCAGCAAATGATTTTAAAGTTAATAAACACAAGTAGGGCAAAAAACAACTTAAAAGCTTAATTATTACTTTTTACTTACTATTCACTGGTGTAGGGTATCACAGACAAACAAGAGCAAGTAGATGAGTGAAAAGTCAATTCTTTTGTTTTCCCTCTTTTTCACATAAAATATTTGTGCTTTGGTTTTGCTCATGTACAAAACGAATTAAAATTTTTGAAAATTTGTATACATTATCAAAACGTTTGCGACATGTTTTGTAGAAATATAGACCAACCGCCATCTCTAGAATATGAAAATTATATTCAGTACACCGGAGCGTATACTCAACAATATATTTTTTGGATTCACAAAAAGAAATCAAACGGCTAAAACAGGTTTTATTTATTATCATCCAAAATATGACTGATACAAACAAAAATTTAAATTCACCTGTATCTACTTTTTTTTGGTCCTTTGTAACTTTTTAACTAATAAACTTAATATATATTTTTTTAATGTTTTTTCTTTCAAAATTAATTATTAAATTAAATTTTGTCCTTTTTGGATTCTTATGAGAGAAATCTGTATTTTTGGTACTTTTTTGTATCACATAAATATTTATTGAAACAAAATCATTTCATTGGTGATAAAAAAGGACCTAAAAGGGAAACACTTTTTTCGAATAATTGTAATATTGTAATATTTTATTGGTAAGGAAAAAGTACCTAAAAGTGAAACACGGGATATCTAATTTATTCAAACTTATTGAGCCAACTTTTGTAAAATATGAAAAAAAAATAATAAATTTACTTACACAAAATAAGGTATTTGTATTATGATTTGAATCGTTTAAGTTTTATAATTAGAATTGCTTGGTATGATTTAATTCGTTTAAGTTTTATTTGTGAAAAATATTTAAACACTGATTTTTTTGCAGATTTAATAAAAAAACAGTTTTGAAAGTCTTACCTAGTTTAAAAATGCCAGTATAGCAACACAACTTTTTTCCATTTTCGAAGGACTTGACGGACACACGAAATTTTTTTTGAACTAATTTCCAGCGTGAGGGTCTTTGCTTCCAAGCAGCGGTTGCTACTGCCCGAAATAATGAATAAATTTTAATACAAAATTTGTTTTTTCCTTCCTACAGCAATTTTCCGTTGTTGCTAAGAAATTACGAAAATTTGAACCTTTTAATATGGTAATTCCTTGCAAACACTATGGATAACTGGATGACAAAAATACATCATCCTTTGTGTAGTACTTTAAACAAATTTAAAAATGCACCCTAGAAAATATTAAATTACACAAAACGCGCAGAAATGCGCAATTTCGGGTAAAGTTTCAGTGTTTCAGGTTATTCATTTCTGCTTATTTCACGTTTCACAATTTTAAAATTAAATTAATTTTTTGTTAAGGATATTTAAAATGATGTCTTTTTCGAAGTGAAGAAATATTATTTCCAACCTTTTACAAGAATATATATAAACTACAGACACCTCTTAGTGCTATCCATTTGACAGTTATTGAAAATTATTTACAAACTTTCCAAAATTAATGTTTAAAAATAATGATAAAATATAGACTCTACAAAAGAAATAATCTAAATATTTTAAAATGATGACTTTGACTACGTGCAGTAGAACAGTGTTTAGCATTTCGCAAAAATTTATTGCGAATTTGAATATACTGATGTAAAGGTAATAGGATGATATCAAAAAATAAATTATATTCACTGTTCCAAAATTTGAATTTCGCACAGGAAAACTGGTAGTTTGAACTGTAGTGGAATGTAATGAATTTAGTTAATTGTAATATGTTTAAATAATAAGGTATATATGTTGATAACAATGGAAATATTAAAAAAATATGATTTTAAAAAATTAAAACTTCAAAAATTGCGTTTTTTGCTCTTAAAAACTAAGTCAACGAAGTAAACGGGTAAAACTAAAAATATATTCATACTCTATGGACTACACAAAAACGAAATTGGTGTATCACTGTGACATTATTTAAACAAAACCAAAATTACGTTTTCTAGGTATTTTTATGTCCAGTTTTTTTTTTTTTGTTTTGTCCATCTTTTTGCGAATCGGAATCTGGCAACCCCAGGATGGGGAGTTTGTTTTGTATGAGAGTCATTCCAAAATTTATCGACCAAAAAAGGCAGTTTTAAAAAATAAAAAATTTTTTAGATCCTGACTCAAGGACCATAAACCGAAAAATGTCTTTTATCCTTGAATATCCTCAAAAATGGTATTTTGTTTTTCTTAATTTTTTTACAAAAAATAGGCAATAGAACTATTAAGGAGTGAGATCGAAAAATTCTTAACACACGTTTTTCATTACATTTTTCCACCAAAGTATTATTTGATTTTTTTTGATCAAGTTACTTTTGAAAAACATGTCAGTTATTATGTGTAATGTCAATTATATTAATTTTTTTGTTAATCTGATTAAAATGAGTGACCAGAAAAAAGTGCGTACTGAAATTATTAAATATTTTCAACTAAACCCAACTTGGTCTTACAAAAAGTTGCTGATGCTCGAGGGAATGTTGAAGAAAAGTTTAGGACCCAAAAGCAGACAAAATTTCCCAGAAAGTTCTTGGTATGGCAAGCAATATGCAGTTGCGGCAAAAGAAGCCAATCATTTGTTACAACGGGCTCTATAAATACCGAAATTTACATCAAGGAATGTTTACAAAAAAGGCTGCTTCATTCATAAAACTTCATAATGTGTCCACTTATTTTTGGCCTGACTTAGCATCCTGTCACTATGAGTGGTACAAGAACAATAATGTGGTATTTGTACCAAAAGAGGCAAATCCTCCAAACTGCCCGGAGCTAAGGCCAGTGGAGAGATATTGGGCTCTTGTTAAAAGAGAATTGAAGAGTACAAAAAAGGTGTCCAAAAGTGTGGTATATTTTAAACGGAGATGGACTACATGTTCGAGCGAAGTGACAGAAAGCACTATAAAAACATTAATGGAAGGGTTTCCGAAAAGGGTTCAAAATTTCATCACTAGTGATTAAAACTATAAAAATATTTTTTTTGTAAATTGTAATAATAATTTGAATCAAATAAAAAAAAAATAAAGCTATAAGTTTAGTGGTTTCTTTTTTATAAACATATATGTATGTTAAGAATTTTTCGATCTCACTCCTTATTACGCTGTGTAAATTTCAAATTGGGATCTTAACTGTAGAATAAATGGTCTAAATTTTAACTAAATCGAAGGTGTCAAAAATTTAATGTGGAATGACTCATGAGCAAAAATATTTCATAAATCTCAAATTTGTTATTTAAATTTTAAATTTTTAGTACCATAAAAAGGATTTAGAAAAAAAAAATTGGAACATAAACGACTTTTATCTGAATTTATTTTGTACAATTTCATATACATTATGAGACAATTTCGTGGCATTTCGTAAAATGTACGATAATATTTGTATATTATAAGCATTGATAATTTTTAGTGTGTTGTAATATCTTTGTTTTATATTGTTTCTAATTAATGCAACTAAATTGGAAACTTTTTTAAATTGACTTGATTAACATCTTAATACAACTTTTCTATTACAATTTAATTTGATTACAATTCAGTATTGTCATTATATTTTAACTTCAAATGGCCTATTCTTAAAAACATTATTTGTTACTTTATGCTTATTAAACTTTAGTCATAGTAGCCAAAGATTTTTGTTAGCAAATTAATTAATAATTATTAAAGTTGTTACAGCTTCTGTAATCACTAGACTCACTAACTGTATGCGTTTAATTGCTGTTTTTATTTTCAACAATTTTCGGTGGCATGTATGACCAGTAAGTAAAAAGTGTGTTTAAAGAAACTATGGTTGACTTATGCTTTAGAGCAGTATAGAATTCCTTTCAAAAAATTTTTAATTTTTTTTTTTTTTCGTTTTTAATTGACACAGTTTTTGTTCAGCCACCAGCAGCAGGTATTTATTGTCGACACCCATTAGTTTTATATACAAGTACTTGTATACATAAATTACAAAAATAAAAAAATAAGTATTTTTGTGTATATGCGTGTTTAAACAATTTTATAAAATATTTTTTGTAAAAGCAAAAAAAAAAAAAAAACGCCCCTGTTTTCTTAAAACTTGCACGTTTTTCTAATGCAAATTGGTTTTGTTGTTTAACTTAAATTAAAATTTCAAAAAATACAAGCAAATTTTTATTTTTTTCAATTTATCTATTGCGTTACTATATAGTTGTCTTCGTAATTACTCATTTATATAAAACTAATGCAATTGATTTTAGTTTTCGATTTTTGCTTACAATAAAATAAAAATCCTTTAGCTGTTTTTGGAATTTTAATTTTTTTCTATTATTTTTATCATAAAATTTAAAACAATTTCTTGTTATCTATTGTTGTCACAAAGTATTAAAAATTATATGAAAGACCAGTAACAAAAATTGCTTATTTAATTACAAAAACACTGAAACAAAAAAATTGAATTTTGTTAGTTTCGTAATACATTTAAGCAGATCAAGGTCATTTTGTGATATACAGACCTGTAATATCTGTTATATTCAAAATTGAAAGTAATTAATAGCAACCAAAATGGTTTCTATTTTTATATGTAGATAAAGTGTCTCAGTGCACGCCACTTAAATACTTCGAGTTAAAAAGATCATTAAGTGTGAAACATCTATAAGGTGTTACAGAATTTTAATGATTTTTCTTCAATGTTTTATTTTTGTTTTCTAAGAGATTAAAAATAATGTTTATTATTTTTAAAAGAACTATTAAGATTTTTTTAAATTGTTTTTAATCGTTATAGAAAAATATTAAAAATTTTATGTTTTTGATTATGAAAATTATGACAAAAATATTACTTACCCAGCAAAAACTTACATTGAAAAGTAATGAACCTCTTTTCACTACTTATTCATTAGCATTTTTACTTATTATTTAAACACATTGATAAGATAAATGAGAAGTACTTCCCATGCTCGCTTACAAACCAGACCAAAAACTGGAAAAAAACAAAATAAATAAAAACAAGTCAGATTTCTATATTCAGCTGTGCCGAATCTTATATACCCTTCACCAAGTATGTTTTAAAATACAGTCACACATAACATACACACAAACAAATATAAAATGTAGCAGAAAGAAATATTAACCATTGTACTGTACTACCACAGTTAATCTGTATTACCACCCTCAAACAAATATGAGCTGTATTACCAACATATTACTGCTTTATCTCCTTGTTGTTGTTTTCATACTTTTATTAATAATTTGTTAAGGAAATTTTCAGAGGTAGTCTCAGATTTTTACCCATGTATCAGTTATATATGGACCGATTTTGCTGATTTTCAATAGAAAACTTCTCGAAAGCATGTTTGATAGAATTATTGAAGATTTGAATCTCGAAGATATCTGGAGTCTTCAGAAAATTGATTTCAACAGACAGACAAACGGACAGACAGACGGAGAGACAGACAGAAGTACATGGCTTAATCGACCCCGCTATCTATAAGGATCCAGAATATATATACTTTATAGTGTCGGAAAGTTATATTATAGAAATTACAAACGGAATGACAAACTTATATGTACCCATCTCACGAAGGTGAAGGGTATAATAAAAAGATAAAAATTACGGTGCAGGGCCTAACCCGTAACCCAGTCCCGGCAGCAAGTGTGGATCTAGTCGCTAGTCATGTGTCGTAGTTACCTTGCAATCGTGAGCAAAATACTACTACGGAAGTTGATACCTTGTCAATGCGTCAAGTGGCAAAACATACGGGTGAGAAGGATGTACTTGGAGAGAGCACTCAGTTACCTCAGCCTTTAGATATAGGTGAGAGCTCTGACTCTGTTACCCTTAGATGATAATAACAACACCATTATAGCAAATCCCAAAAAGGATGAAGTAGAGCAAATGTTGAAACAGGTGAGTCCTAGCATAGCTATACTACTTATTAATAAGAAAATACTTTCTGGAGCACAGAGGACGAAGTTGAAAAAGATGCGTCAGGAAAAACTAGTTGGTCAATCTCACGACCCTCTCACAAAATCTGAGACAAAGACTATCAAGTCTCCCAAAGAAGAAAGAAGAGCTCCCCGTCTTCTAATACACAGTTGAAGCTAAACCACACTTAACTCAAAGGAACCTCAATTCAGAATTCTGCGATTAAGGGTGACTACTCCGAGACGATCACGTAGGTGAAAGGTATTTCAAAAGAAGCCCCGAAGAACGAGAAAGGAGAAGCTAGGCAGTAAAAAAGGAAAAGAGCCGCCATCTTACGTCGATGTTGCCAGGAGAAGACACCGGGACGATGTTTGCAGTCTCCAAACCGACAGACAAAATTCCAATAGACCAACTGAGTAAAATAGAAGACCTGGTCAACAATAAAATAGTGGACCACGCAATCACTTCAAAGAGTAAACAACCAATACAAATCGCGAGCTACGAGTTCTTAATGGGCGTGATGTTGATGAGGTTTTTATCTCACCAATGTGTTAGCACCCTAAAGAACTTAGTGGAAAGTATCTCTCCTCCCTGGGAAGGCACTAAGCTGGGACTGGCAAAGAAGAGCAAGCTTTTAGTACTCTTAAAGCCCACTGTCTAAAAGGATGGGACAGTAAACTGGCTAATGAGCCTACACTGGGAATTTTTGGTGGTCAAAATGCTGAGCTGGCCGTGGAAAAATGGAACGTATTTTGAAGGGAAGATTAACCTGAGAGAACTATATTTGTAATATGTATCTAGTCTTGACAAGAAAAAAGGTAGGGCTTACATAACCTCTAAAGCTGTAGTATTCAAAAATGGGAAGGAGCCGATTGGAAGGGCTGTTACAACATGCCTCAGAAAGGACACTAAGAAACCTAAGACCACAGCATCAGTAGCAACTACTAAATCGAATTTTAAAAGCGAGAGTGCTGCTACTAACACGCCAAAAGGAAGTGCATCTGTCCCTTTCAAAGCTGTCGATTGAAAGAGCTGTCAAAACCGATAAGGACACGAAAAACGTCAAAACTTGAAATAAACTACTTAAGTATCTATTTAAATGTAAGTCATTAAAAAAAAGTACCTAAAAGTTATACGGACAGGTTAGTGGTTAGTCTGGTAGACCGGAGGTGGTAGGTTCGATTCCCACCCGTGGCACTGGTTAAGGAGCGCACAACAGGCCCAATAGAGGCCTAGGTGTATTTCTTCGGATTTGATGTGTATACATCCTCCTTTCAAACTAACTAACTAACTATACGGACATTATGTAATGGTCAATGAAAAGTAAGTGGTTATATAAGTCATTATCGAGTTTTTGCTGGGACGTATGTTCAATATTAATTTTCATATCAAAGAAAAACTGGTTTCAACTTTTTAAAGATTAATATTGTCTTTAACTATAAAAGACTATAAATTATCCGCTTATTTTGCTATATTTTATGTTTAAGAATTTGACATGTTAAGAAAATCTATAATTTATTTAAATATTCATATCAAAAGTTAAATTATCACATTTAGTGATATCAGATCTATTAATTTTAACTCTCACGCTAATATTAAGATAATTGTTGACTTAGCAGACCTTGAAATTATAAAAAAATATCAAGGACTGATATGTCAATAATCATTATCTGCTAGACAAGCTCTTCTACGTACATACATATATGTTTAGACGAACTGAAGGATAAATTGAAGTAGTTTCACGTAATTTTAAAAGGATATTTAAATAAATGTTTAGTAAAGAATTGTATGATCAATACGATTATAAAACAAAGGAAATTTCATAATCATTTCCAAAATCCTACACACCGTTCTATAAAAGATCAGAATCACCATCTTTAGTGGAATTGATGTTAGAAAATTTCCCTCTCCCGTGGATGCAGTTTGGATAAATCCATTATGTAAATGTAAATTAATCAACCAAATTTTATGTGAATCAATTCACATAATTCCCTTAGTCCCGATTTAAAACCTTTTTCAGAATCGATAAACCACAAAAAATCTTATACACAATGGAATTTTAAATAAACCTTAATTACACAAGTCAACAAAATCAAACTTTTTGCGTGCCTTTTAAATAGAAATAGTTAATTCATATGTACTTTCATTCGCTGAGTTCGAAAATCGTTATTTAAATTTTCGTTTACCTCTAGTTTTTGAGATATGGCGATTTTTGTACAGACAATGTTTACGAGACTTTTTTACGTTTTTATTTAATTTTGTAGAACTAGAACTAAATTTCAGTTCAGTTAAGAGCCTTGCAAGGGTTTTATACCCTGAGTGGTATAGGGTATAAAACCTATACCACTTAAGTGGGGAGGTAATATTGGTCCTATACCTACCTAAAAGTATACAAATCGGCTCAGAATCAATTTCTGAGTCGATTTAACTATGTCCGTCTGTCTGTTTGTCTGTCTGTCCGCCCATCTGTCCGTACTTGTAAAGCTTGTAATCAAACTACAGGTCGTAAATTTGATGATAATTCAATAAAATTTGGCACATGATCTTTTATTATCCCTGGTTGTTGAAAACTGAACCCGCCGAATACGGCTTTTAAATTCATACTTGTGTTTAATATACTCGTATCTCGACAAAAAGCTGCAAAACCAAGTTCTATGCTAGACTTGATGACCCTCATGAATTCTATAATAATATGACCCTAGCCCCTATGAAAAGCCCACATCAAAATTTCACTTAAATATCCACAATTTTATTCAACAATTAACGGCTTAAGTGTATCTGAGGCAAGATACAATTCAACTTAAATGCTTTATTATACAGTGCAACACGAAAAAATAACCATTTACGGACACCAGTTATAGGCCTCCAAAGATATGGTGTCATTTTTGAAAAAGTGATAATTTTCTTCGGCTCATATCTTGCAAACCGTTCGGAATTTTGTTTTACTCTCTGAGGAAATGTTGTTAATCTTATCCCAAAAAACCAAAATTATGAACATATAAACTCAAAAAACCATATCTTCATGATCAGAATCGCAAAAATTAAATTTGTTTTACATTTTTTTCTTGTTCAGACCTATAAGTAGCAAACCGTTTAAAATTTAAGAAAACATTTAACTACTAAAATGTACCTATGATATTGAGATCTAGAACATATGAACTTCTTAGAAATGATATTCGTCCACGGGACACCCTAATGTTGAAGTAAAGAGAAACCAAATGAAATTAAACATTTTTCAGGAAACTTTAAACATTTCCATTTTTATTTATATGATTCCTTTTTTTAAGAAAAACTTTTTTAAAATGTTTGATAATAAAAGGAAAATTGAGAAAAGAGATTATAACTGAACACGTTAAGTTGAATTTTAGCTTTGTAATAATACAATATATTACGAATATTTTTTTTTCAAAATTACATTTTTTATGCAAAAATGTTTAATAAAGTTATTGAGAGTTTATTGAAGGAATTTTGTATGAAAAACTTGAGCTTAATAAACCAAAAATACACGATTAATATCTTTATAGTTTTAAAAATACAACACAATTTCAGCATACGATTAAAGTCAATATTTTTAAATTTGTTTTTTTAAAAACCTCCAGTAATTTCATTGCATCCTTTATTTTTTCCTTACAACGTCCACGCTGCATAACCAATTCTTTATTAAAGAAAAAAAAAATAAAAATAAATTAAAAATGTACTAAATAATAATAATATTCTACATTAGAGGGAATAATCTCTGTATTTCAAAAACTATTAATGGTAAAGCCACGAGTTTTTGAACTTGGTATTATCATGAAAAGACGCATCTTTTTAGAAAAATTGGGCGAAATCGGACAACTGGCACGCCCACCTCCAATGTAAAAGTATGAATAAATATGCTAAGATTGCCCCAAGGAAAGATTGAAAGTTATGGTCAGTAGATTTTTAGGGCAAACCCATTAGGATAAACCCATATTTAAAAATACTCGGGCCTTATTACACTGAAAAAAATTATAGCTGGTCAAAAAATATATTTTTATTTTTTATTAATTTAATATTTGTAACAGAATAATACAATAGTAGGTAAGTACATAAACATTTAATTTACATTGTTTATTCCAAATCAGAGCCATAAAAGTCGTCATTATAAATATCCTGCTCTTTAAGTAATGCCAAACATCGAAAATTTGTTGATTCGACATTTGCGAGTTCATGATGAACTTTTGAAAAAATGTGTATGGGGTATGCAAAAAGATGCAAAAAATATTTTGTAATCCCAATAGGTTATATATCAATTTATCATATAGTGCCAACAGAACCTTGGAATCAAATGGTATTCTATATTTTTTACTCCATTAAATATTTGTTAATTTTTAAAACTTACTTACAATAAAATGACTTACTTTAAACGGCACAGAAAAATTTGTCCTCACTTATTTTTCAAAAAGCTTTAAAATGGGAAAATATCCATAAACAAAAAAGTTATAATGATTCAAAGTTATTGAATACTCGGCAGATAAAAATAAGATTTTTATTTTTTGTAATATACACGATATTCACAATACCGTTACCTTGTTTTGGTTTACATTCCTTCACTTTCTTAAGCATTTATTTATTATATGGACAGTTGTCTGTCGTACTGCATTTAAACGTAATTAAAAAAACACAAAAAAAAAAATAGTTTAGTCCTCCTAAATTTGCAAAATCTGACACTGTGCCCTGTCTTCCCAAACACCTTTTTATAGTCTAAATAGTGCTTTTTGTATGAATCCAATAACAACTTTATAAATGTGCATACAGCACAGCTTTAATATTAGAGTTAGACTTGAGATAACAATATTGAACTTTTCTAATAATTACTTATTATCGTGTTCACGGATTTGAATAAAAAATAAGTAAGAAATTATAGTCGGGCGAGGCCTATACCTATACTTGTTACAAAAATTAAAATTTGATTAAGTTTTCATAATAAAACATATAAGTTTAAATGTACCTTGCCTCAGATACACTTAAGACATTTACTGTTGAATAAAACTGTGGACAATTATGTCAAATTTTGAAGGGGACTTTTTATATGGACTAGAGTCAAATGAGGCCCTATAATTATAGAATTCATGAGGGTCATCAAGGCTAGTATAGAAATTGGTTTTGCAGCTTTTTTTCGACATATTAAACATAATTATTAACCTGAATGCCCTATTCGGCGGGTTCAGAAATAATTGGAAATAATGGACCGCTGTTAAACATTTTCAATAGACTTCGTCTACGGTACCATATAAGATCATGTGCCAAATTTCATGGAATTATCTACATAATTGCAACCTGTTTAGTTTTACAAGTCCTATTCGGGGGTTCAGTTGTATGGGGGCTAGGTGAAATAATGGACCATTTCAACCATTAACCATTTTCAATAAGTTTCGTCTCTTGGACAATAGAAGATCATGTACCAAATTTCATTGAATTATCTTTAAAACCATTATACCCTCCCCTCTAGAGTGGTTTAGGGTAGAAAAACTAATTATATTTTTAATATAACAAATTTGTATATTAAATTTTTATATATTTTCCTATATACTAGTTTTTTATTACGCCTCTGATTCTATAATATACAGTCATAGTCATGTTGTTGTTTTCATGAAACCGATTAACATGAAATTAAAGAAAAATATATTTAATAAAGCTCCGTATTTATGAAGATAACGAAATAGTCGAAATAACTTAAATTGGAAAAATATGTTTTCTTAATTAAAAAAATCATTAGGCGATATTGTGTATTTTTAATACCACACAATCTGAAGACGGTCATGGCTAGGTAGATCGCCTAAAAAAAGGTTTTATATGGATGTTCCTCATACAAATTAGTGAATAATGAATTTATATTTGTGTAAAAGTTACGTATGCCGATTTTAATGATTTTAATTATAGAGAAATATTGACGATTTTTTTTCAACAAGAAAAGAATGCATTAGCCAGATGTAGTCTAAGTTTACTCTGATGCTGAACGGCCCACATGTTAGGACAGGAATGTCGAGAGTTTAACGTGAGCACCTGCCTTGACGGCCTTATCCCACGGTGGTCTTTTTCAACCACTGGGTAGACTTGAGAACAGTCTATCATCGCCCCTTTGTTCTTCAATGAAGAACGCCCGTGGCAATTTTTGTATATTGGTTCTGACTGGTCCATGCACAAGTACTTCGCTGGAGTACTCGAGCTATCTAGTCTCTTGACCATTGGATGGCCTGTGTTGATTCGGCAACAGCACCTAGAGACGTAACCGGTAGACCGAAGTACGATCAACAATAAGCCGTACACATTGTTCTTACTCACAGGGATACACTGTGGTAATTCTGATATGAACAGAGTAAACCCTGAACATATCTGGACAAGGAAAGAAAATTCAATTATATCAAATGTATATGATACCTTTCATCCATCATCATTCAACGCAGCACACATCTCATTTATACGACACATTCATAAGAGAAAAACATACGTCACATTTATTAGGTAGACGGGTGGGTAGGGCCCGCCGAACCTCACATTCATCCCGTAGCATATACAATTAATACGAACTCATTTCCAACGCTTAGTCCCACAGTCACTCGACTGCGGGGTATCTGTTGTTCTCGGCAATAGCACCGAACTCTTATCCCGAAATATTGACTATTATCATGCATCAGTGTTTCAACCGCCACTTACTCTCCCCGCGAAGTTAGGTTTAAACCACAGTTCCCGAAGGAACCTCAATCAACTGACCAGCCAGGACATAGTCCTGCGGGCAACTGGCCACCCGTAGTACCAGATTATGCAAGGACTAAGCCAAACAGTAGACTGTAACCAATTTTTCAATCCCGGTCAGATTGAAGGTATTGGCCACCCCATTATACCCCGGGATTGCAATAACACCAAGGCGGAGGTCTCGCCAAGGTAACATGCCCCGGGGGTTACAAGTTACGACAATTTAATGTCAGATAGTTACCCAAAGGACATTTTTAGAGGCTCCCCTGAAATGCTGTTATGCCCTTGGAACTCCACCTAATGACAGCCCTTTCTCCGCATTATATAAGTACCGTATATAGATAACATTTTTATACCCTACACCACTTTATTGGGGAGAGTATTATACTTTTGTGCTGACGTTTGTAACACCAAGCAGAATGACTTTCTGAGTTCATTTAGCTATGTCAGTCCATCATAACCGTCACGCTAAAGGTCACAATTTTCAAGATTATTTGATGAAATTTGAAACATACTTACATTTTGGTCTATAGACGAACGCTATTTAAAATTGTTGAAATCAGTCCATAGCCCCCATATATCTGTACCCGGTCTTAGAGCTCATATTTACGTTTAATGTTCTATTATGTCAACAAAAATCGCCAAAACTAAGCTTTATAGAACTTTAAATAACACTATTCATTTTTTTGTTATGATCGGGCCTCATTTGACCATAACCTCCATACAAACTCTTCTTCAGAAATGTCCTGAAGGTAAGAACTCATTAAAAAACATTAATAACACGATTAAATTCTAAATAAATAACTTTGAAGAAGATGTAAATTACTCTATTAACATTAATAAGAATAGGCACATATTTCCCCCTACTACCATGTGAGCCCTCTTGTAGAAAATCTATTCTTTTCAAAAATAAATAAAAATATTCCGGAAAAAAGTTAAAAAATTAAGAATATGACTTCAGTTTGATTAAGAATATACTCTCCATAAAAACATTCATATTGATTTTATAGTATTCTAAATTTGAATGTACTGAAATGTACTAAATCTAGCGAGAGTTCGAGGTTACAGATATTCTGAATTTATAAGTTTATTGGTGTCTTTTTTTATTAAAATTATTAAACAAATATCTGCATAAGATTTTATTTAACAAAAATTCTCATTTATAATAGATACTCAAATATTAATGTAACTTCCCCTCTCAAAGTTCTTGTATTAGCTCAATACATTGAGGAAGATCTGCACTACAAGGTCCCTCCTCTTTAAGTAGATCTTTATTAAAAAAAAATTAAATCAATTATTACAAATTAATTTATAATCGACCAAACATTTTACCTTGTTTTGTATTACACGTCAACTTTCTCAACAAACATTCATTTGGAAAAGTACATTCTACAGTTTCGCCTTCGAAATTTTCTATGGTCCCACAAACTGGTGAGAAAATACGAGGACAAATAGTTGGACATTCTTGCGCCGCGACAACGGAGAATAGAGCCAACAATAAAATAGCAATAGTTGTAAGTTTCATTTTAAAGTATTTGACAGTTTAAAATTATATATAATTTAAAAAAAATATTTCAAAGTAAGACATTTTCATTGTTATTTATACATGTTTTAATCAGTAATACTTATAATTTTGTTAGGTATTTATTTTTGTAATAAAAACAAAAAGAAAATTAACAAAATGTCGTGACTTAAGAGTAGGGCCATTAAATTGTAATACGCCTTGATAATTGGATAATCTGATTTTTCATCAAATTTAATTTATCTCATCTATGAAGGAATATTAATATAATAAGATATTGCAGATGTTCTAAGTCCAGCCTTCTACACAATATACATAAATATATTTCGAGAAACAATTAACTTAAAGCTGTAAAATTAAAAATATACCTAATATATATAAAATCGTGTCTTCGTACTCATAATGTTCAGTTAACAGATTTTGTTTTTTTTTTAATTAAAATTCCATTCAAAACTATTTCGTGCATTTGTCTCCTACTCGATTACAGTCTTTATTCGTACCATAATCTTCAATCAGAATTCAATTTCTCATCTTAAAAGATGTACTATCTGAAATAAAACCTCACATCAAAATACTTGGATGAGACAGAGTTTTACTGTCCTATTATCATTCGTATCCAATCTTTAAATATTGTATAGTTGTGTCCATAATCCATTATACTATCTTCGAACTTGCTCATTCTGAGAATATTTGATATCTAAAATTTCTGAAGGAGTATGTTTACCTCTGTATTTCTTTTGAGGTTTTAACACGGACCTTCTTGATTGCGAAACTTTTAGACCCGGCTTTGAAGTGTTCTTATTATGGACTTTATAGCTTAAACTCAAAAGCGAATATTACAAAATCTATTAAGGATAATACATAACTACAATGAGGTCCTTGGCTCGAATAGATTAGTTTTTTAAATGTGTATATATTGTTTTGTTTTTAAAACTTAATTTTGGAATTCCTGGACTCTGGTGAGTTCATGAGAACAAATCAAAACTGAAAGTTAAAATTACTTTAAGGTTTACATCATATGATTAAAATTTGAGAGTAGTCGGCAACGAAATACCAAACGAAATAGCTTAAAGGAAAGGGGATCTCGAGGTAGTTATCTTAACGAATTGGAAATCATTTAACACGACGAGAGAAAAATTAAGAATATAAATGAGAGAAATTTATTATTTCTTCTTAGAATATTGAAGTAATTACAAATGTTTATACACTACACCACTTTATTGGGGAGGGTATATTGGGTTTGTGCTGATGTTTGCAACGCACAATAATATTGGTATTATATCCACCTTAAAGTATACCAATTATTTTCTGAGTCCGTCTGTCTGTCCGTCCATGTAAACCTTGTAATAAAACAATAGGTCGCAATTTTGATGATGATCTTCTATTGTCCCATAGACGAAGTTTATTGAAAATCGTTAAGATCAGTCCATTTTTTTACCTAGCCCCCTTACAACTTTACGAATAGGGCTTGTAAACCTTGTAATCCAACTTCAGGTCGCAATTTTAAAGAGATAATTCGATGAAATTTTGCACATGATTTTCTAAGGTACCGTACACAAAGCATATTGAAAATTGTTCACATCGGTCATTTATTTTACCAAGCCCCCATACAACTGAACTCGCCGAATAGAAATGTTATGTTAATAATTATAATTATAATATACTCATATCTCGACAAAAACTGTAAAACCAAGTTGTATCCATATCCCTGCTGACCCTTATGAACTTTATATGTATTATAAATGGTGTATATAGCCTCATTTGACCCTAGCCCCTTTAAAAATCCCCTTTCAAAATTGCACTTATTTGTCCGCAATTTTATTTAAGAATAAATGGCTTAAGTATATCTGAGGCAAGGTGCAATTCAACTAAAATGCTTTACTATGATAACTAAATTACATTTTATTTTTATATCAGATGTAGGGTATTATATGGTATGCCTCGCCCGACATTAATTTCTTACTTATTTTTTTTTTTTTTTTTTTGAACCTATTCTGAAACGATGCGTGGAACCAAAATGATTTTATGTAGTGACCCTAACAGGACGAGAAATATCCTTAAAATTGACCAAGGTTAGTTTGTTGATAAACTTTCTGAGTAGGCACACAGGATTACGGGCAGAGCTATACAAAATTTGGACGTGTGTATGTGTGAAGTGGACAGGGAAACTAAAAAACACTTTCTTTTGCATTATCTGGCTTTAGCCAAAACTATATTAAAACATTTTGTGTTGTGATATTATTCCGAGAATCATGAACACTGATTGACAAAATTCATAGATATTAATTTTAGAAAGGTAAGGTTTTTGTTTGAACCAAACAAGTATTTTCCATGAAAAGAAGGACACAACAGGACCTATAGTGGAATAGTGTATTTCTCAGCCTCGTGAAATTGTGCTTACTAAACAGTTTTCAGGCAATACATTGTATTGTTTGATATTTTTACAAATTTATTGGTCTATTGACAAAAATCCTATTCTTATCTAACTTGCAACAAATGTCTGGTAAAATTGTGTTAATTATGTATAAATAAATATATTTAATTATTTATTTATTTATATGTTCATACACAAAAACAAAGTAAAACATATTACAAAAAATTGTGTTATTTATACGTGTGTGATCAGTGATCACAAACACAATACATTAGTTGCTACGACCAGGCTCAGTTGGTTGGCATAAAAAAAAATAATTAAAATTAAATAAAATTGTCAAAACCATAAAATACGAAACTAGATGGAAGCATTAAAAGAATAAAAAGAATTTGGAATTGAAACGAAAATTACATACATATTTATGATGCTGTTGTATGTACAACATATACTACAAATGCTGCCTATAGCTGATGTTGGCTAGACACATGTGCTGCATATACAATTACAGTAGTATGACTATAGTTACAACAATATTTGCTGTTGCATGATCACGTTAATAATGATGATGTTGATGTTGTTGTGCTCAAGTGTTTAGGAAATATTTTTTTACAATTTTTATGCGGTAGTGGCGGCATTTTTAACTTTGATAAATAATATTTACAACATGTTATAAGAAATTCTTTTTGTTGCAACTGCATAACAATAAACCAGAAACAATTTATTTTTTATATGGTTTTTGTTACAATTCCTCTCAGAAAAAACAATATTAATCATATTTTATATAACAAGGATTTCCATAATAAGTTTTTCAACTATTCTATCAAAAAAATTTTTTTTTGCAAAGAGATTAATGAATAAAATTGCCACACATTCCATTCGTAATAGAAAATAAATCACCTACAATACAACTTGTTGCTTGTATCTTGTTTTGTGAACTTGGTAGGTGTGATTATTACAAGATCATGTGATAAACCGATCAACCTCGATTATTTGGTCATTCAATTATTAATAACAAGTGCAGATTTAAATTTGTTCCAATCATTTGTCATAAAAATATGTTCAAATTTAACCGTATGTGACATAAAGCAAATTAAAGTTGTTTTTTTTTTATTTTAGTGTGTCATGTTGTTGTTTTTTTAGTTGCATACATGTATAAAAGTGTACAGTCAAGGTTAAAAGTTTACCTACTCAATATATAAAAATAATATTCTTAAAATTTGATTGAACACGCCCTTAAATGGGTGTGGTTTTGTAGATATGTTTTTTTGTTTGCTTAAAAGTTAATTTAAATTTATGTATTTTTGAAAGTAGAAGAGGAAAAGGTTTCATTAATAAACTAGATCATGTATGGAGTTCATGCTTTGCTGAAATAAGCCTAGAACAGGGATCACTTGCGGAGAGATACTGGGGAAAGAGCATAACATATTTTGTAAAGAGAAAATGTAGCAACTGCAAGAGCACAAATGTTGCTAGAAACTAAAAACTTTTAGAGATAATGACCAGGCGATGCTTACCGGGCTTTAGTGGGGTAGTGATCTTTAAGCAGCTTTATATTATTTGAATTCCCGAATTAAGAGATGTTGCCTCAGGTAAAGCGGGATATAAAACTGGTGTTATTTTCAACTAGAATTCTTGTCTCGACTTAGGGATAACTAGTGAACAATGTTCAGATTATTGGTGAGATATCTTCAGCGATTTCGTGTTCGGTACTCCTAGTTTTTTGATAATTATTAGAGAAATTTATGATCAGTGTAGTTAATATTTCGGAATATGTTGGCGATGCTGTTGCAGTTCAGTTCTCTTCATAGTCAGTGTATATTTTGATGTTTAAATTGTACATGTACAGACAGATTGGTAGTGTGTCCTTCGATGTCTTCATTAATTGATGACGAAAGTACTTCGGCTTAAAATATATGTCTCAAGGAAGCTATTCTAGCTCAGTGGTTGAATTTATTTATTACATGGAAGGGTGATAATAACAATGTCATTGAAAAGAAGAAGCGCTATGTAATGGACTAATTATAGGCGGTTCCAGATAATGTTCATAAAGAGAGTTGTATATATACCAGCCAAGCGCAGAAAGAGAAACTGTTATTGTAGTGGTGAGAAAATACTAAAAAAACACTTAGAAAAAATATTTCCTAATTACGCTTGTTATGATCAAGTTTTATAACAAGTAAAATGGTAAATTTTACAGATAAAATATATCCAAAGAAAAGAATAATGGTTATTTCTTCACAAAGATTAGATTATTGAATATAAAATGTTTTAAAAAAAGTATTAAAAATATCGTTTTTATGTATTTTTATTATTATGCATTCCTAAAAAGTCTATGGAGTGTATGAGTTTTTTGCAAGTTGCTCTCTTGTTTGCAAGTGGTGTTGTTGTTTTTACACGTTTTGTTTGCAATTTCTGAAACAAAGCGACATCAACCTACTTTGTTGAATGCTGTCAAGCAACTAAAGATAATTTTTGTAATTTTTACGCTCTTGCAATGAGTTTTATTTACGATCGGGTTATGTACGTGTGAATTGCCGAAAATCTTCGTAATCAGAACAATATGAACGCGCAACGCTGATATATACAAACCATATTGTTCCAATAGCTTTATTATTAAAATCAAAAGTTATATAATATTATATTTTCAGTAGTGGACTTTATGCGGAAGCAATGATCAATTTATTCGAGAACAACTCTCACGGAATAATTCGGAAGGAGAAACTATTAATCAAAAAGACTTATCAAGTAAGCATCGTCTGAGCAATTGTGCTGATCATCTTAAAAGCATGTCTGACTTCGATATTTATAAGGAGTTGTAAATTGAATTTGTATTATTAAGTCCTGTAGAGCTATTCTCTTTCAAGGTGATGGGCATAAAAACAACACAACACAGAGGGAGAAACCCGATAGAAAAATACCGAAATTAATACAATCCGCTGTCAACAATTAGCTTGCAACGTTTGTTAACACTTAGACAACGGATGTGTATAAAATGTATATTTCGACAAAGATTTGTTGCAATTTTGACAACATAGTATTATACGTATATGCTTTGACAACGGATGTTATTAAAAAAATATAAACACTTTGGTACCAGGCCAGGTACTATTGGTATCTGCGCAAAAAAATATAAATTTTTGAGTTCTCGAATGTATCAAATAATAATTTTAAAATGTTAAATAATTTTTAAATTTGTAAATGTGTTAGTTTTGTTCATCACAAATCAACTGGACATTTGAGTTTGGAGGTTTAAACCTTTTTAAAAAAAATTCACATATACTTCAAAAGTACGAATTTACGGAAGTGACCGTCTTTATTATGAATACGTAAATCGACGTTTTGGAATTAGTTATTTCATAGCAAATTTTTCAATAGAAAAATCATTAATATACAAATTGTGATTTTAAAATCATATTATGTTTCATTTGGATTATTATCTAGATTTCCTAGAACTTGCAAAAATATGTATATCCAGGGTTAAAAGACTTATGCTCTTGACTGTTTCTTAAGAATACAATTAAAGCGTTAAACTGCAGCCCACAATTAATTATTTTAATTTGTTCGTAATTTGCAACATTTTACATGAAATTTAAGCAGATATTCTGTAACGATATTTTAAAATTTTCAAACTAAAAAATTTTTTTATATTTAGCTTGAAATATATCTCTAGAAAGCGTTCCTCGGTAGGTAGGGTCAGTATTCGAGTTGTGGGTTCGATTCTCAAAAGAATCTTTGGTCTGCTAGACTATAATAGTCATACGGTCATCGTTACCTTGCTCGCTATTATTATATATTCTATTATAATGGATAAATAAATAGATTAAATTTTATTTGTCAATTTGACGTGCTGTCGCCTAAATTGTGAACGAAAATCCTTTCATTGTCATTCGATTGGAACAAGGTATTATTTATTGTTAAGCGATATTTGTATGATTCTTAACTCATGCAAATTTGTTCGAAGTTACCACATTTCATTTTTCGATTTATATTATATATTTATACCCTACACCACTTTATTGGGGAGGGTATATTGGATTTGTTCTGATGTTTGTAACGCATAATAATATTGGTCCTATACCCATCTTAAAGTATACCAATCGGCTCAGAATCATTTTCTGAGTCGATTCAGCTATGTCCGTCCATCTGTCCGTCCATCCATGTAAACCTTGTAATCAAACTACAGGCCGCAATTTTGAAGATAATTGAATGATCTTCTATGGTACCGTAGACGAAGCGTGTTGAAAATGAATAATATCGGTCCATTATTATTTTAGCCTTCATACAACTGAACCCCCGAATAGAGCTTGTAAATAAACTACAGGTCGCAATTTTAGAGATGAAATTTGACACATGATCTTTTATGGTACCGTAGACGAAGCCTATTGAAAATAGTTAACATCGGTCCATTATTTCACCTAGGCCCCGTAGAACTGAACCCGCCAAATAGGCCTTTTAAGTTCATAATTATGTTTAATATACTGGTATATCGAAAAAGTTGCAAAACCAAGTTCTATACTAGTCTTGATGATCCTCATGAGCTTTATAATTATAGGGCCTCATTTGACCCTAGCCCCTCTAAAAAGACCCCATCAAAACTTTACTTATATATCCACAGTTTTATTAAACAGTAAATGGTTTTAGTATGTATATCTGAGGCGAGGTACAATTTAACTTAAATGCTTTATTATGAAAACTAAATCACATTTTATTCGTATATAGGTGTAGGGTATTATATGGTCGACCTCGTCCGACTATAACTTCTTACTTGTTTTGCTTTGTTAATTTTGTACAGCATGATAAAGAAATAATAAATTAAAATGCATTTGGAGCAAAAATTTGCACAAAATTCAATGACAAAAAGACAAGCAAATTGATTTCTAATATTTAAACTGAAACGCAATGCAAGTGGCGGAATTTACATGAATAGATTATCAATGGAAATAGTTGTTTGTTTTTCTTAAATAAAATATTTTTATTTAAAAAAAAATAAAATAATAAAATAAACTAAAATGTACTCATAAACTTTAAGATTTGCATAAACGTTATGTGGTGCATATAAATAACAACAAATTGTTATTAATTACATTCAATTTGAGTTTTATACATTTAACAAATCTTTCAATGTTCAATATTTGTTCTGAAAAATTGTCTTCGACTATGAAAAAATGGGAAAATTTAATTAATTAAAAACTATTTGATAAATTGTGCGTTTATAATTTGTTTTAATAAATTTAAATTACATGGGTTGTTTATCTTTTGGGTTTAGATTTAAGAAACTAATATAATTATTTAAGCAACAATTAGTTAAAAATAAACAACTTTTTTTGAAAACATGTTTTAATGAGACCTTTGGACTTTTGTTTATTTTGGGAGTTTAGTTTTGTTCATCCGATAATAATAAATAATCAGAATACCAAACTAAAAGTTTCTAATGTTTGTAGTAGTTTTATAGCTTTAAGTCCTTGATTTTAAATATGACTTTCAAATCTTTAAACATTTTAACTAAACATTCAGGAAAATCTAGCTGTTTGGTGTTAAATTTGGAATTTGATAACCAACACTAAAAATGCCTTTTTAATAAAAATAGCTGATTCGTTTCCGGTTAGCTCTAGTTTTCGAAATATTTTGGTTGTAAAAACGTTATTTAATATTCATTTTTTTTTTTTGGTACTTAATTTATCAGAATTGGATCAATATTTATAGATTTATTTTAAAACATGGTAATCTACATAAAATTATCTATTATTCATACTGACAGTTATTACGGAATACCTTGGATGTCCTGCCGCGAAGTTGAAAATTACACTTTTTTGTTTTATCCTTATAATTAAAGTTAAACGATTTTGATTTTTTCTACAATATAAAACCAACATATAACAATAGCAACATTTTTAAATAACAATTGTAAATTCGTTAAAAGTTTTGTTAAATATTTTTTCTTTGTTTTGTTATGATTAACAAAAATTTGTTCCTTACACACATATATACATATATGAAACGTTGAATGCAATAAGATCCTCACAAACATCATGATAAGCACTTACAAACATCAACAACTTTATTTTTTAAATGAAAGAACATAGCATTTATACAATTCACTATCGATATCGTATCGTTGTATCATCATATGTCATTAATATTTCGCAAACACAATTTTTATTATATTATACGTTTGTTTGTAACATACAAAAATATTGGTCCAATACCCACCTTAAAGTATACCGATCGATTCAGAATCATTTTTTGAGTCGATTAAGACATGTCCGTCCGTCCGTCTGTCCGGTTGGCTGGCTGGCTGTCCATGTAAACCTTATGCGCAAGTTACAGGCCGCAATTTTCAAGATAATTTGATGAAATTTGGACCAAGCATGTTTTTTTTGGCACAGGGACGAAGCCTATTGAAAACGGTTGAAATCGGTCCATTATTTCACCTAGCCCCCATACAACCGTACCTCCCGATTTTAACTTTTTATGCCATAATTACGTCAAATATTCTATTATCTCTCTAAAAATTGGTACAAATAAGTGACAATGCAGATTTTCGTAAGGATTGGCACTTATTTGACCCTAGCCCCCATACAAACCCCCCTTCAAAAAATGTCTTAAACGTCTAAAATTGACTTGTAACCATTTGTATCGCAATAAAACTCAACAAAACTAACTGTTATTTAAAAATATATCCTTTTCCCAAATTTACCAAGGATCGGCCCATATTTGACCTATATAAAGCCTCATTTAGAAATTTTGTTTTTTATCAATAAATTGCTTTCTTATTTTGGAATAAAATTCAACATAAAAGTTTCTTTATAAAAAGTAAAAATTTTAAAAATATACTCATGGTGTAGGGTATTATATGGTCGGCCATTCCCGACTATACTTTCCAACTTGTTTGACACAAAAAAAGAATAGTGAAGACTTCTGACATATAACGTTACGTCACCGATTGTGAATTGTGTAATATATTGAATTCATGAGGATGTAAAAATAAGAAGCAAGAATTGAATTCAATCCGAAATATTTCCCTGCGTTTTTAACGAATTTCTAATGCTAACCGAAAAATGGTATTATTAGCTTGTGTTGGTAGTACTCTATGGAAAAACTTAAACAAATAATGTAATTTAGGAGATGAAATTTTAGGCAGCTATTTTGTAGCGATAGAATTTGTTTGTTATTGGAAATCGGTTCACGATTGCACGTAGGAAAACAACAACATGACTATAACTATATATTATATAATCAGAGGCGTAATAAAAAACTAGTATATAGGAAAATATATAAAAATTTAATATACCAATTCGTTATATTAAAAATATAATTAGTTTTTATATCCTAAACCACTTTAGCGGGGAGGGTATAATGGGTTTGTGCTGATGTTTGTAACGCACAATAATATTGGTACTATACCCCCCCCCCCCCCCCCCCCCCCCCCCCATAAAGCATATCAGTCGGCTCAGAATTATTTTCTGAGTCGATTTAGCTATGTCCGTTCATTTGTTCGTCCATGTAGACCTTGTAATTAAACTATAGGTAATAATTTTAAAGACAATTCAATGAAATTTGGTACATGATCTTATATTATCCCAGGGACGAAACTTATTGAAAATGGTTAAGATTGGTCCATTATTTCACCTAGCCCCCATACAACTGAACCTCTAATAGGGATTGTAAAACTTGTAATCAAGCAACAGGTTGTAATTTTTCAGATAATTAAATGAAATTTGGCACATGATCTTCTATGGTACCGTAGACGAAGATGTTTAACATCGGACAACTAAACCCGCCGAATAGGGCATTTAGGTTAATAATTATGTTTAATATACTTGTATGTTGACAAAAAGCTGCAAAACCAAATTCTATACTAGCCTTGATAACCCTCCTGAACTCTATAATTATAGGCCGTCATTTGACTGTGGCCCTATAAAAAAGTCCTCTTCAAAATTTGACTTAAATATCCACAGCTTTTTTCAACAATAAATATCTTAAGTATATCTAAGGCAATGAAAAATTAAACTTAAATGTTTTATTATGAAAACTTAATCAAATTTTAATTTTTTGTAACAGGTATAAGGTATTATAAGGTCGGTCTCACCCGACTATAATTTCTTACTTGTTTTTTTTTATTCATTATCCGTGAGCACGATAATAAGTAATTATTAGAAAAGTTCAAAACTGTTATCTCAAGTCTAACTCTAACATTAAAACTGTGTTGTAAGGAGTGAGATCGAAAAATTCTTAACACACGTTTTTCATTACATTTTTCAACCAAAGTATTATTTGATTTTTTTTTTGATCAAGTTACCTTTGAAAAACATGTAAGTTATTATGTGTAATGTCAATTATATTAATTTTTTTGTTAATCTGATTAAAATGAATGACCAGAAAAAAGTGCGTACTGAAATTATTAAATATTTTCAACTAAACCCAACTTGGTCTTACAAAAAGTTGGCCAAGCATACAAAGGTCTGCCGTCAAACTGTTTCCAATGTTATTAAACAGTACCGGGAGAACTTGTCAGTTGATAGAAAACCTGGTTCAGGTAGAAGGAATGGTCCACATGATGTTTCTAAAGCCAAAAAAAAAAAATAGAACGCACTTTCAAAAGAGCTCCCAACACATCCGGTAAGAAAGCAGCTCGGTTAGCTCAGTGCTCGGACTATTTGGTACGAAAAGTTAAAGCTAATGCACGTTTAAAAACATACAAGGCTCAAAAAGTTCCTGACAGGAACGCTGCTAAAAATTTAGAGGCCAAAAACAGAGCACGGAAATTGAAGTCAAGTTTTATAAAAAAATATTCTTGCTGCATAATGGATGACGAAACGTATGTTCTGGCAGATTTTTCGCAACTTCCAGGTCAAAAGTTTTATGTTGCTGATGCTCGAGGGAATGTTGAAGAAAAGTTTAGGACCCAAAAGCAGACAAAATTTCCCAGAAAGTTCTTGGTATGGCAAGCAATATGCAGTTGCGGCAAAAGAAGCCAATCATTTGTTACAACGGGCTCTATAAATACCGAAATTTACATCAAGGAATGTTTACAAAAAAGGCTGCTTCCATTCATAAGACTTCAAAATGTGTCCACTTATTTTTGGCCTGACTTGGCATCCTGTCACTATGGTAAACAAGCCCTTGAGTGGTACAAGAACAATAATGTGGTATTTGTACCAAGAGAGGCAAATCCTCCAAACTGCCCGGAGCTAAGGCCAGTGGAGAGATATTGGGCTCTTGTTAAAAGAGAATTGAAGAGTACAAAAAAGGTGTCCAAAAGTGTGGTAGATTTTAAACGGAGATGGACTAGATGTTCGAGCAAAGTGACAGAAAGCACTATTAAAACGTTAATGGAAGGGTTTCCGAAAAGGGTTCAAAATTTCATCACTAGTGATTAAAACTATAAAAATATTTTTTTTTTGTAAATTGTAATAATATTTTGAATCAAATAAAAAAAAAATAAAGCTGTAAGTTTAGTGGTTTCTTTTTTATAAACATATATGTATGTTAAGAATTTTTCGATCTCACTCCTTATGCACATTTATAAAGTTGTTATTGGATTCATATAAAAAGCACTAATTTGACTATTAAAATATGGTTTTGGTAAAACAGTATTCTGAATACCCCTAATGTATTTGTGTTAAGATACATTACGTAAAAAATACAAAATTTAAATTGTGTTATTACGGAGAAATTCGTATATAAACGACGGTGATATGGTCTCACAACGAATTACTTTTCAAAATTGTCTCTTTAAGCGTAAATTATTTAAATTTCTTTAAAATGCAATCTACTACAGGTTTTATTATTTGGTTTATTATCCATTGTTATGGCTGACGATTGTCCATCTCTTTGTCCTTTTATTTACGCGCCAGTTTGTGCCACTATAAAAAATTTTGAAGGCGAAAGTGTAGCATGCACATTTCCAAATCATTGTATGTTGAGTGTATTCACGTGTAGAACAAAACAAGGTAATGTAGAATATGTTTATTATTTAGTACATTTTTTTAATAATTTTTTTTTAATAAAGAATCGGTTATAAAGCGGGGACCTTGTGGGGAAAAAAATGAAGGATGTTATGAAATTATTAAAGGATTTTAAAAAAACAAATTTAAAAATATTGAATTTAACTGTATGCTGAAATTGTGTTGTAGTTTTAAAACTATAAAGATATTAATCGTTTATTTTTAGTTTATAAAGCTCAAGCTTTTCATACAAAATTCCTTCAATAAACTCTCAATTACTTTATTAAGCATTTATGAATAAAAAAATATAATTTCGAAAAAAAATTATTCAAAAAATATTGTAATAATAAAAACTAATAAGTTCAACTAAAATACGTGTTTAGTTATAATCTCTTTGCAATTTTCTTCATATATCAAACATTTCAAAAAGTTGTTCTTAAAAAAAAAGAATCATATAAATAACAATGGAAATGCCTCACTTTTTAAAGTGTAAGCGATTTCTGTTCTCTTTCAAAAAATGCATATCCCTACTAGCGGCATAATTTTTTTATTGTTGAGTCTAATCGCCTGGGTCATGGGTGATGACTGCGAAGACAAACATTGTACTCATATTTCAAATCCAATTTGTGTAACAATTGATGAATCATTACGATGTACCATTGCAAATGAATGCTATTTGAAAAGATATATGTGTATGAGTGGTAAATCAGGTAAAGGATTTTTTTATTATTTCTCTTTGAAAAATATTGTTTCTATTGGTTTGTGTTTTGATTTCAAAGGATTGGAAAAAGAAACTGGATTTTGCTCCGATAATGATGATCCTGTTGTATGTATTGATATTTTATCGCATATATATTATTTATAAAATTCTGATATAAATTATGAATAAAGTTAAATGATTATACCCTACACAGTTTTAGTGGTGTCGGTATGTTGTGCTGATATTTTGTAACAATAATTATAGTTGTAATCAAACAACAGATCGCTATTTTGAAGATAATGAAATTTGGCACATGATCTTCTATTGTGCCAGGTACGGTCTATTATTTCATCTAGCTCCCAAACAACTGAAACCCCACAAAATAAGGCTTATAAGATCATGATTAAGTTAAATGTCCTTATATCTCCAATTACAATCAAGTTTTGTACTTTGTTGTTGTGACAGAGCCTTTTTTTTTGACATCGCCCCTTCAAAATATAAGTTAAATATTTTTTACAATTTTCTTAAGAAAACTAATGAAATTCAGTCTTCTTAAGAAAGAAGAATTGCTGCTGTTGCCACCGGAAATGAAAATGTATTCTAAGACACTATTTCTTATTCTAAGATACTATTTCACAAAATTTTTGTTCTGACGTCAATATTTGGTGAGCTGGATCATATTATAAAAAAGTCATTGAAAGTGTCTCTCAAGGACCTTTCTTATGATACCAAAATTATATTTCTTTTATATATGTGAAAAAATCACAAAAACCTGAAAAAGGGACCTTTTTATCCTTTGATCAAGGCCCGAAAATCGACACCTTATTATTCTTTCATACAAACGGGGCCAACCTAACTAGCTAGCTAGATAGCTATCTAGCTAACTAACAAACTAACTAACAAACTAACAAACTAACAAACTAACAAACTAACAAACTAACAAACTAACAAACTAACAAACTAACTAACTAACTAACTAACTAACTAACTAACTAACTAACCAACCAACCAACTAACCAACTAACTAACTAACCAACCAACTAACTAACTAACCAACCAACCAACCAACCAACTGACTAAGTAACTAACTAACCAACCAACTAATCAACCAACCAACTAACTAACTAACTAGCTAACTAACTAACTAACTAAATAAATAACTAATTAACTAGAAAACAATATTTTTCTCTCAAAATCAATACTAAGTAGACTTGTAGGCGATCGTAGTAACTACTTACATAACTCCCTCATAAGCGAGCGTGGTAAGTACTTGCCTCGAATGTCATTCCCATGTTACAATATTAACTTAAATTGATATTTTATAAGTATATTTTTGTATTTTAATCCCAGACTTTTCTATGCAAGTTTTTGCTGGGTTTCGTTATGTAAAATTTCATTGAATCTTATCGATCTTAAGCTATTAAATATAACCAACATACATAAACGTGTTAAGTTTTAATATATATTTTTATATATATTTTTTAATAAAACATTAACGTTTAAAATAAGTAAATTTGTAAATTTATAATTAACGACGACAGGGTCTCAAATTTAACGACTTTTTAATTGTCTCTTAGAAGTGTAAACCAGTCTTCAAAATGCATCCTTCTAACACTTGCATAATTTTATTATTAAACATTTGCCTTGGTGTCACAGATGTTTTTGACAAATTCAAATCCTTAAGACGTTGTCCTCTAATTTTCAGTCCAATTTGTGCAATTACTAAGAATGAAGACAATACATTTGGATGTACGTTTCCAAATGATTGTTATTTGGATATTTTTTTTTAATGCCATAAAAGCTAAACATTTTTTTATTCGAAAATCTTTATAATTTGGTGTTTTTTTTTTCTAAAGATTTGAAACAAACAAATAAATTTTGTACATATTAACTACATGAATGTTCTGATAGTTTTGGGTTTTATCATATTCACTTAATCGGATTTAAAAATATTTCATAATTGTATTGTTTTCAATGACCAAATCTTATTAAATTCGAAATGAAGTATTATTTTCCTATAAAATGAGTTAAACTTTTCACCTTTTAGTCCTCGAAACATAAAATAAAGCATGAAAATGTGAACATTTTTCGTTCCTTAAAAGGTACTTTTTGAATTTTCTATTAAAGTGAACCTAGAAACATTAAATTAATCATATAGAGCCTGGGGTAAGTGAAAACCTCTAAAAAGGGATTTTTTTGGTACATTTTCGTTCTTTAAAAGAAGGTTTTTAAATTATCTATAATATTAAGAATAGAAAAATTAAATTAATGTTGGCCCAGAGTAAGAGATAACCTATAAAAAGGGACTTTTGGTACTTTCCTTAAAAGGTACTTTTTTATGTTCTATTATAATGAACCTAGAAACATAAAATTAAATACAAAGAACCCGAATAAAGTAAGAACCCTAAAAAAGGAAATCTTTTGGTACTTTTTCCATTCTTCAAAAGGTACTTTTTGAATTTTTCATAATATTGAAACTAGAAACATAACATAACAAGCAAGTTAAGCCCAAAGTAATTAAGAATGTATAAAATGTTTTTTTTTTGTACTTTTTCGTTCTTCAAAATGTATTTTTTGGCGTCCGAAGTCCTCTTTGTTTCATAAAGCTATTTAAATTTCCCTTGTTTTCTAAATTTTGTTCGACTAATTTTGCTGATATTTCAGTTTAATAAATCTAACTATTAATGCTCTTAATATTTGGTATCATCTTTAAATAACATTTCTTTTTAATTAGTTTTAGAACCGATATTTTCGATTTTGAAATGCTTTCTGAAAACGTGTCGTGGCTATATTATTATTTATTTTTATGAATTTTACTGCTTAACACGAATTAATTATTTTTTGAAAAGATCTTTTTAAAAAATTACAAGAGTTCAAAAAACGTGATAATAGTGTAGCTGCTGTCAATGTGAAATTAAATTGTATTATGGAATTATAGAGCCCTTATGCAAAAACAATTATTAAAGTTAACAATGGTTTATAAAGACAGGCGTTAGGTGTCTACGCTGAATAGAATAGACTAATGAAAAGGGTATATAGTAGTCATTGTAAAATAAGTTCTTACGTAAGTACAGATTATTACAACATTTTACTGGAAATATACTAAAATTCACTAAGTGACACCCCTTAATATTTTTTATTCTATACGACTTCTATTGCTAACAAACTCATATAAATACCAATCAAACCCTATCAAACTATTGTATTCTTAAAGTTGTAAAGTTTTTAAAATTTTCTTAAAAATGCAGTTAACTAGTGGTTATATTATTTTATTAATGGGTTTATTCCTCGTTGTAACTGTCAAGGCAAATGATGAAAGCGACTGTAGAGAATTGTGTCCCCTTATTTACCAACCAGTCTGTGGTACCATCAAAAATTCTGAAGGCGAAAATGTGAAATGTACTTTTGCAAATGAATGTTTTTTGAAAATCTTCACATGTAGAACAAAACAAGGTAATTTTGGATGATAAATTTTTTTTTGGTATTTTTCTTATTAAACGATTTATCTTTTTTTATTAAGAATTGATTAAGGAAGAAAGACCTTGTCGCGAAGAGATTTCAGAATGTGAGGACCTTTTACAGGCATTTTAAACATTCAAAGTTATTGTCAAAACATATACAAAATATAAATAAAAAGTAAATCTTTACAAAAAAAAGAAGATCCGTAAGAAGCGAGAAATTATTAGAATTTACTAAATGGAAGTATTGTAAATTACCTGAAGAAGTTATGATTTTAACATAGGCTTACTTAGGAGGGATGTCGTTTTTATTTCAATCCAAATTTACTAGTTGTGAAGTCATTCTCAAGAAGTAATTTTATTGTTTCACCATTAGTGGTGATAGATTTTTACATCGTGAACCGATTTTGCTGATACCAAACTGTTGTACAAAATTTACATACATGTAAATATGTACATGTACATGTAAATATAATACGAATACAAATCATACCACAACGTAATTCTGTATCGGTCCACAATTGGCCATAGCTCCCATACAAGGCCCACTTCCAAAAATTACTTAAACGGGCATTTTTTTTTTTTTTTGATAAATGAAGCTATCAACACGAATAAGTTCTATATATGTATTACTCTCTCTACTATTTTTTTTTTTTTCGAATCCGTCCACAATTGGTGAAAGCTACCATATATTTGTGCATATAAAACCAATCTACCAATTTTCTTCCGGATCGGTCCATTACTGGTCAGAAATATGTTTGTAAATATATTTTTTTAACATCTGCAACATCCGCCTATAATAAGTCAAAACATGCGTACAGAAGTCCACATCCAAATCAAAACTAGTTCCATATACGCATTACAATATTAGTACCCTCACTATGGAAACAAAACTTTTGTCGAGTTTTGTGAAAATTTAGATAATTAAATGGGTTTCAATAAAAACTCAGCAAAAAAAGAACTTTCAAAGAAATATAATTTACTACATGGAAGTACTGAAAAAGACCTGAAGAAGTGATGACTCCAATACAGGCTTGTCATAGGAGGAATGTGCTTTTCATTTGATTCCAAATTCACTACATCTGAAGTCATTCTTAGGAAGTAATTTTGATGTTCTTTTTTTGGAAGTTATTAGAAAGTAAATTTTTGTTGCATTATAGAATACAATTGCTTTGACAGAAATAATACTTACATTAATAAATCACATAAATTTTTCAATCAACTCTAAAATAAAATGGATTTAAATAAAAAAAATTTCAGTACCAAAAAATTTACCTTTAATTTAAAAAAAAAATGGATTCTTTTCGATTCTTTGGAAGTCAATAAACACCACTTCTACAGAAGTGAAGTAGTAGTAAAGTGGTGATATATGTAAATCATTGGGAACTATTATTTAATGATTTGCTTTTTTAAACAAAACGACTTACCTTACAACTTTCTTGTAAGCGAAATTGCAACCACTTTTCCTTCAATATCATTGTCGTGTTAAAATAATGAAGTAAAATGCTAATGAAGAAGTAGTGAATATTTTATCTTTTTAACTCATTACATTTTCAATTACCATATTCACAAATGTATAATTTACATTGAAAATGAATTTTACGAAAATACATACCAACGTGTCTAAGCATAATACATTTTTCTTCATTAATAAAACAAAAACTCTTATAAATAAGAACAAAAATACTTTTAAATTCAATAATTTTTAAAATTGCTTTTTAGAAGTGTAAACTATTTTCTTAACTTCAAAATGCAGTCTGCTACCATTTGCGTACTTCTATTATTCGGTTTATTCTTCTGTGTCGTGGGTAAACGCAATTGTCAAAAACCTTGTCCTCGTATTTTCGATCCAATTTGTGCATCCATTAAAATTAAAGGCAAAACAGTTAAATGTACCTTTTCAAATAAATGTTTTTTGGAAGTCTACATGTGTGAAAATAATTTAAAAAGTAAATGGATTTATTTTTTATACGTAAAACTTTGTAATTTAGTTTTTTTCTTTTTTTCAAAAGAATTGGAACAAAAGCCAGGATCGTGTGCAGATAAAAATCCTCAATGCATTGGTGCTGCTGGGTAAATAAAAAAATATTATTCAATATAGATTTATAAAGTGCATATGATCGATTTCTAAAATTTTTAAGAATTAAAAAAAATTGCAATTTTTCAATAATTTTGTAAACATTGACTTAAATAATTGAGATAAAAATACAACTACCCTAATACTTTATTTCCTAATAACTTTAAAAACTTTAACTTTTAATTTGAAAAAGACACTAAAAATTATCTGTATTATCAAGTTAGAAAACTATTACATCTATCACAGTTTTAATTTGTTTTTCAAGGCCTGATTTAAATTGATTATTTTTTACAAAGATGTTATCAGTTTGTATTTATCTGTTGCCATATGGCATTGCCAGACACTACATAGTGTTTTGTTTTCAATGTGAAAAAAATTTAAAATTTGCAAATTGTGGAATTTTTTTTATATTTTTTTCAGAAGTATTGTACGACATCCACTTGTGTAATTTCGCTTGATTTTGTTGTAAATTTATGAGACACAAGCAAAAAATCTTTATCCTGCGGGAAGGGGATACATTTCTTGAAAATAGCTATTAATTATTTAAGGTGCCTAGCTACGAAATTATTATCAATATAAAATTAAAAAAAAAATCTCAACTATACCGAATTGTATTTATTTTGAAAATAAAACATGTTAATTAATTTTTAACGATTCTTAAAATGTTTTAAACATAGATAGATAGATAGATAGATAGATAGATAGATAGATAGATAGATAGATAGATAGATAGATAGATAGATAGATAGATAGATAGATAGATAGATAGATAGATA